>NW_024722044.1:0-25367 GCF_018991925.1 Homarus americanus | reverse complement strand
GAAACAGAAAAAAAATTGTTAGTTGGGTTGTTAAAGAATGAAGTCAGAAAGCAATGTTCACTATTTAATTATAATGCACTAATGCAGCTGTACGTTAGATTTTCGATAAATTTCACGCTAAAATTTACCTAGCAAAAGGTTGCAAAATATTGAAACTGAAATTATTTTCTGTTTATATACACTAAAATCTACCAAAAAAGTGATGGGCCATTAGTTTTAGCTGATCTTCCCTCCTATGACACACCCTACTAACATAACCTTTACTGTTTGTTATCTGGAGGTAACCGGGATGTGGTAGAGGGAGTCACTGGGAATAATGGAAGAATGAACGTACCTGGGTTTTTTACGTTGATTTTTTATCTATAATTTGTAAGAAATGGTTTTCAGTTCATTTTATGGCTAATACTTAAACCGTGTGTCAAGTTTCACCCAAATCGATTCAATAGTTTTTGAAATGATGGTGTGTACTATTTATATTCCTATTAAAAGCTGCACACACACACACACACACACACACACACACACACACACACACACAAAAGGAAATCAATTGCCTCGTCTATCTAATCATCAAATTAAGTTCCTTGTCCTAAGAGTATTTAATTAGAGAATATTTTATTCCTCGTGTTTAAATTACTGCTGAATATTTATAGTAAAGACGATTTTCACCTGTTAATTATGATACCAGTGAATCATTGATAAGACGCGTAAACATGTTAAAAAAACCTTCATCTCTGCTGGTAATTAGTTGGATTAGTGATACATACTGTAGTAGATTCATTGATGAAATCAGTTCACTGAGGGCATTTTAACTTAACAATTAAAATGTTAGATATGTTTGTCATAAGTTCTGGATGTCTCTCTCGAATCAGCCTCAGTTAATATAGTCACTGTTTGATTCTTTTATTTTAGCTCATCTAATTATACAAGGCACCTTATATAATATACTCACTGTGATATATAGTTTATTAAATGTCTCATTGAGAATTTTATTGCCGATTTTATACACAGATTAAAGATCTTGGAATACATTTTATTCATGGAAAATTAACCACAATCTGTGTTTGGTTATTAAAGACTTTATTGGACAAGTTACGTCAGTTTTTATGCCAATAATTCATTTGGATATAAAATATATTATCGAAAACAGTTTTATTGTATTATATTGGGTCATATTTTTTTCATTATACGCTCATCAATAGTAATGTGTGTTTACAGTAATTCAAACACGTTATTAAAGCAAGCAACAGCTGTCGTATTGTTCCTTAATTACCTGTTCCTGAAGTTACTTTAAATTTAGTCCAATTGACATATATGTTACAACCAATTAGACCGGTCATGAAACTCATTACCGTAAGTACCATAAACCTTTTTTTATTATTAATTGAACGTGTGGTAATGTGGGGTAAGGTTGGGCTCGGTATTCGGCTGTGGATGACCTCGCCGCCATTACATCAGCAAACAGTAATCTTGACTGGCAAATCTGGCCGGGTGTTGAGAGGCGTGTAGACCACGATAGCCGGAGCCCAGACCTGGTGGTGGAGGAGGAGGCTGGCCTTTGATCTGCCTCTCACTGCTTCTTTCTCCGTCTCACCTCACTAAATTGTATTACATTTTCGTGGTTTGTGTCTCATACTGAGGTTTAATTAACTTTTTAAAGACGAGGTCACAACACACACACACACACACACACACACCAAAGGGTCAAGACGTACCTGGCGCTCCTCTCGGAGCAGCCAGGTCAACTGTTAAGTTGGCCCATACCAACCCCCTCCCCTGAACCCTCCTCCCCACCGGAATATCAACAAGTTCTCGCCAGAAGTTACTATTTCATTTAGGAAAGGAATGGAACCAGTGTTAAACAGAGGTGAACAGTGGTGAACAGTGCTTAAGTCAGTGAGAACAACTCAACAGTAACAGTCGCACCCAAGTTAACCTTCACACAGTGAGGTCCCAGGTACCCAGTGATAACGGCCCGTGAGACCCAACAACCAGCGATGTGTTAATCCGTCTACGATAGGAAGGCCTGGGACCACACCTCACTCATATAACACCGTCTGTGAGGGAATTACTACACCACGTGAGGCCCCGCATAACACCATCTATGAGGGAATTACTACACCACGTGAGGCCCCTCATAACACCATCTGTGAGGAAACTACTACACCACGTGAGGCCCCTCATAACACCATATGTGAAGGAGTTACTACACCACGTGAGGCCCCGCATAACACCATCTGTGAGGGAATTACTACACCACATGAGGCCCCTCATAGCACCATCTGTGAGGAATTACTACACCACGTGAGGCCCCTCATAACACCATCTGTGAGGGAATTACCACGTGAGGTACATAACACCATCTGTGAGGGAGTACTACACCGTAGGGCCCCTCATAACACCATCTGTGAGGGAATTACGACACCACGTGAGGCCCCTCATAACACCATCTGTGAGGGAACTACTACACCACGTGAGGTCCCTCCTAACACCATCTGGGAGGAAGTTACTACACTACGAGTTTGCTGTTCAACACCTACATTAATCTGTATGTTCACTGTATGTTCCTTTACCTTTCTCTAATGAAGGTTTTTGTTAAACCACCAATGTATGTAATAAGTCATTTATGTCCAATGTATATTTTCAGCCTTCGGGCTGCAGAACTTTTTCAATAAACCGTTAATTATTATTATTATTATTATTATTATTACACACATACACCTTAGTCCTCCCAGTCACAACTACTGCCCGCCGTTGAGGTAATTTACGCTATCTTAAAACACCTGTAAAATTAGCAACCCGTGTTTGTTAAGGCGTTGTCTCTGTCGTAAAGCTGACCATAAAACACTGCCATGAATTCGATCCACTGTAAATGTGTAAATTGTTCGTAAAAAGGAAAGATACAAAGTTTATTTTTAGGCTTTACGTTTTCGTCGGAGTAATAGGAAAATTATAGTAAGCCAGTAATACATTGATCTGGTACTGCACTGAACTTCAACTATACCCCGGGTTGGTTAGGTGAGGTTAGTTTAAATTAAAGGTAGATTTAATGTTCGGGGCGAGTTGAGGATAGAGGCAGGTTAGAGTAGGTTAGGTTAGGTTAGGTTAGGGTAGGTTAGGTTAGGGGTCAGTTAGGGCAGGTTAGGGGTAAATTAGGGCCCGCTCACACTGAGGTCCCTAGGTTAAGTTAGGGGTCAAGTAGATCAGACTAGGTTAGGTTAAGGATACGTTAGATTAGGCGTTAAGATAAATTCGATTAAGGTAGGTCAAGTTACGTTAGGTTTGATTCAGTTAGGTTAGGTTAGGTTAGGTTCGGTTAGGTTCGGTTAGGTTAGGTTAGGTTAGGTTAGGTTAGGTTAGAGATACGTTAGTTTAGCTTCGATTCGGTTCGGGTAGTATTAAGTTAGTTTAGTTGAGATTAGGTTAAGGTGATGGTAACTTAGGTTAGATGTATTTTAAGTTGGGTTTACGATTAAGATAGGTTAAGGATAGGATAAACTAGGTTAAGCTAAGGATAGGTTAGATTAGATTAATTTAAAGACAGATGAAAAATGTTTAATTCAAACTTAACTTCGGCTACGTTCTGGACCCGAAATGTTTAAAGAGAGTTTTATATTTCCTGCCAGATGTTTGCTCAATGGCTGCCAAACTACTATGTGAATGAATGTAAACAGAAGATTCTTTAATTTATAGCATATTGAAAAGGCAGGTTGTTCTCTGTGTGTCTCGGCTTGATGATAGGGTTAAAATATTTATAATGGGAATTTAATATGTATTTTTTAACCTGTTGTTAAGTCTCACCAGTTGTTTGTTTTTTTCAATGTGTGCGTAATGAGTTGTTCACCTGAAATTGTTAAGTCGTGACGGGAAAGTGATACATGTTTTATTTAGTAGTAGTAGTAGTAGTAGCAGCAGTCCAGCCTGTCACCTCTCCGCCCTTCCCTCATAAGAACCAGTATTATCTTGTGCCTGGGACTTAATCAGATGTTCGGAGGCGGACGTAACTGTCGCGCAAGGTGCTGTTCACTATGCCTGGCAACAATCATTGCTGCGTCTGTGCTAACCCGAACCAAAACTGCACAAATTGTGTTTGTGCGAGAAATAACCGACCATGTGTGGATTGCAAGAAGCGAGACCAGTGTCGGAACCCACGTCGCAGGGAGCCGACACAGGTGGCCACAGTGGATATCGCCGGGACCCAACTACCCGATGATGTCCGAAATGACAGCAGTGAGTCTACTCAACCCGTAAATGTAGTACTAATAAATGCTGCTCCCTTAGTAGCAGGTGTCCACGAGGAGAACGAGAGACAGCCACCTCAGTGGAATGGCATGTCGATGGAAAATGCAGACATATGGGTCAAAGAAACCTACTCAGAAATTGTCAAGTGGTCACCCGCTAACTTATTTGAACCACCCAAGTGTGCGGCCACCAAAGAAATGATTCGGGAGATGACTCGCTTCATGACTGATTACACTCAGGACCGCTTCCTCGCCCCCCTGGCTCTTCAAATACTGGCAATAATACCACATCTATTTTGTCAGAGGACACACACAAAGGCTAAGCACAAAGAAAATGTGGCAGCAATGAAGAGAAGATTGACAATGTGGCAGACTGGGGCCCTAGATGATCTCGTATGTGAAGCAAGAACACTGCAGGAGAGACTAAAAATTACGGGTGGCGGAAAGCAAAACACCGATGACGTGGCAAGAAAATTTGGAAACAAAATGCGTGTGGGAAAAGTGTCTCTTGCGGTAAGATCTCTCACAGAGGAATCCTACGGTGGGGTGATGCCAATAAACAGAGAGACATTAAAACTATTGAAAGAGAAACATCCCCCTGCAAGCGAAGATGAAGGCATCAGGTTCCAGGGTGACTATATCCCACCAAATGCTGTCCTGTTCGAGAAAATAACAGGAGAGATGGTGTGGAAAAGGGCACTGAAGACTCGAGGAGGAGCCGGCCCTTCAGGTCTGGATGCAAACGGTTGGAGAGTCATCCTCAGCACAAACAAGTTTGGACCTGTAGCAAGCGATCTCTGCACTGCCATTGCCGCCCTTGCAAGAAAACTTGTATCCTCTTGCTGCCATCACCTCCAGGCCCTGACGGCCTGCCGCCTTATTCCTCTGGAAAAGAAACCAGGATGTAGACCTATAGGGGTGGGGGAAGTGCTGAGGCGGATCATCGGAAAATGCATAATGGAGGTGGTAAAGGATGATGTCAGGGCAGCAGCAGGGAACCTACAAGTGTGTGCTGGCCACCAGGCTGGTGGGGAGGCTGCCATTCACGCCATGAGATCGATATTTGAGCAGCGTGATTGTGAGGCCGTTCTCCTGGTGAATGCTTCAAACGCATCCAACATACTTAACCGCAGGGCTGCACTGCACAACATCAAGATCAAGTGTCCAAGCTTTGCGATGTATGTTGAAAATTCGTATAGGAATCCATCAGACCTCTACATAGTAAACAACAAGGCTCTACGAGGTGATACCATCCTACAGTCGACCGAGGGAACAACACAGGGGGACCCCGTTGCAATGGCAATGTATGCAATTGGCCTATCAGTGCTCCAACAAGAAATAAAATTTGAAACAACTGGGGTCAAACAAGTGGCATATGCTGATGACCTCACAGGAGCAGGAAAAGTGGAGGACATCAAAAAGTGGTGGGACTTGGTAACATCGCGAGGTCCACAAATAGGGTACCACCCAAACGCCAGCAAGTCCTTCCTCATCGTGAAGCCAGAACATTATGAACGGGCAATGGAGGTTTTTGGCGGAAGTGAGGTCAAAATAACTAAGGACGGCCAAAGACATCTAGGCGCAGTGATTGGCACTACGGACTTCAAGACCGAGTACGTAGCGCGAAAGGTGAATGAGTGGGTTAGTGAAATCCAAGCTCTGTCTGAAATTGCTAACACAGAGCCACATGCGGCCTTTGCTGCATTCACCCATGGAGTCAAGCATCGTTGGCACTACCTGATGCGTACTATCCCTGATATCGGACCCCTCCTCCACCCTCTGGAAGAAGCTATCAGTGTCAAGTTCATTCCCAAATTAGTGAAACACCCTGACTTAACCCCAGCAGAAAGAGTATTTCTTGCACTTCCACCAAGACTGGGAGGGATGGGACTAACAAATCCAGGGGTGATTGCTGCCACTGAACATCAAAATTCACTTAAGCTCACGGCAGCCCTCACGGACCACATAATAGCCCAGAATGCAACTGGGGAAGTGGATACCAGCGAAGTAAATAAGATCCGTAGGTCCATTACTACAGATCGACAGCACTGCCAAAATGATAAGTTGCAGCAACTATTGCTGCAGGTTCCAGAAAATTTGAAAAAAAAAAATTGCTATAGCCCAGGAGGTGGGCGCCTCGAACTGGTTAACTACGTTACCGATAAGGGCAAATGGTTTCAGTCTTAATAAACAAGAATTTACAGATGCCATTGCTCTAAGGTACGGTTGGCCAGTAGAAGGTTTGCCCTCCCAATGCGTGTGTGGCTCTTCCTATGATGGTGATCACGCCATGGTGTGCAAGAAGGGGGGCTTCATATGCATGAGGCATGACGAGGTAAGGGATCTCACAGCAAATATGTTGAAGGAAATCTGCCGGGACGTCATGGTAGAACCGACCCTCCTTCCATTGGATGGCGAGATCTTCCAACACAGGACTTCAAACACATCTAACGAAGCCCGTGTGGAAGTCAGTGCTCGAAGAATCTGGACGCGGGGACAGCGAGCTTTCTTCGACATCAGGATTTTTGATCCCATGGCCGCATGTCACCGTAACGAGGAACGAGAACGACAAGAGAAGGCCATATGGGGAGAGAATTCAAAACGTTTATCAAGGCAGCTTCACTCCTCTAGTGTTAACAACCTCTGGTGGGATGGGCCCAAGTGCAAGATGTTTCTACGCCAGACTCGCGGAGTTGATCTCCGAACTGAAGCAGCAGCCCAGAAGTTATGTTACAGCCTGGATGAGATGTCGACTGTCTTTCTCTCTCCTTCGGTCGGCTCTGCTCTGCCTCAGGGGAACGAGAGCTTCTGCCCCAACTCCGACAACTGCTGCAGGTATTGACTATGAGGCTACAGTCACTGAATGCCGCATAGATCTGCGGCTCAACTAATTTAACACAGATAGGATAGCTTCTTATGTATTAGGATATTTAATATTAAGGTAATTAAATGGTGGCGAAGGTGTGGCTATTGGGGGAGGCTGGAAGCCACGAAAAAAAAAATAGTAGTAGTGGTGGTAGTAGTAGTAGCTCTCAGATACAAATAAGTGACTATACAGTACAAGGGAGGGAGGTGGGATAAGGGGAGGGTATGGATAGGTGGGGGGGGGGGAATAAAGGGAAAGGGGGAAATAACGGAGACATAAACACACCAGTCTCAGTATATAAACACACTATTGGGAGGTGTGTGTGTGTGTGTGTGTGACCCGCCCGTCCAGGAAGTCATCAAACATAAAGTGTTTCTCGTACACAACTTTGTTCTAGGAAATGTCGACCATGTCCAACCATTTCCCAATATTGTGAACCGTTTAGCAGATTTTCTTCTCCTCCTGGACCCCCAAAAATACCCTAAGTTTTTTTTTTCTTTAGTTTTCAGGTCAATGAAGTTAGGTCAGTTCTCTTGCCAAACATCACTGCATAAGGTTCCACTGAGATTCAACTTTCAGTAAATATAATGACACCTTATGGGCATTATATATATATATATATTTAAACGAATAACATCTATCTCTTATTACATATCAAAGCACACCAAAAAAATAAACAAAAATAAAATACCTGGTTTTTCCTATAAAAGTTCAAAGTTTATTTATTTTTTATCTTCTACCATTGAGTCACCGATGAATTACTTCTACTTAAAACTTTGATCTTGTAAATAGAAATAAAACTTTTGACCACACGGGGTAAGGTTAGGTTAGGTTTGGTTTAGGGGTTAGTTAGGTTAGGTTACGTTAGGTTTAGGTTAGGTAATGAAAAATCAAAGTTACAAATTTGGGATCTTAGAAAAAACTTACGTGAAAAATTAAAAATAAAACTTACAAATGACTGATCTTAAAAATATCTTCAGTGTAAAATGAAAAAATTACAAATGTAGGATCCTAAAAACTTTCTTACGTGAAAATCTTCCCTGTAATCTGAGATGAGGAAACGTGGACAATTACCTGCGGGATTTGGGGAGTAATTAGGTCGACATCTTGGCCCCCAGGTGTAATGTCTTCTGTTCACCTGTTATCTTTATATGTTCACCTGTTATCTTGTTACGTCCATTTGTTATCTTGATATGTTCACCTGTTATCTTGTTACGTTCACCTGTTAGCTTGTTACGTTCACATGTTATCTTGCTATGTTCACCTGTTATCTTGATATGTTCACCTGTTATCTTGATATGTTCACCTGTTATCTTGCTATGTTCACCTGTTATCTTGCTATGTTCACCTGTTATCTTGATATGTTCACCAGTTATCTTGGTATGTTCACCAGTTATCTTGATATGTTCACCAGTTATCTTGATATGTTCACCAGTTATCTTGATATGTTCACCTGTTATCTTGCTATGTTTACCTGTTATCTTGCTATGTTTACCTGTTATCTTGATATGTTCACCAGTTATCTTGATATGTTCACCTGTTATCTTGATATGTTCACCTGTTATCTTGCTATGTTCACCTGTTATCTTGCTATGTTCACCAGTTATCTTGATATGTTCACATGTTATCTTGATATGTTCACCAGTTATCTTGATATGTTCACCTGTTATCTTGATATGTTCACCTGTTATCTTGCTATGTTCACCTTTTATCTTGATATGTTCACCTGTTATCTTGATATGTTCACCTGTTATTTACACACGGGAAAAACTTGTCGTACGAGTTTTAAAGAATTTGATCCGAGATGAATGAAAGAGCACAAGTAAGTCTGACCTCTCTGCCAGATTGCTTCTACACGCCAATGGCCACGTTTAAACAAGTTCAAACTCGTTGAAACTTGTTCAGACTTGTTGAGACGTGATCAAAGCATCGCGGGGACTACCTGTACGCCAGTGGCTGTGTACACCGTGGTCGTGCACATGGATAAACTAACTATGGTAAATTTATATACTTATACACATGCAAAGGTGTACATGATTTTAATGTTTATAATATTTGTAAATAATACATACACACACACACACACGCTGGATGTGTACAGACTATTACGTTCATGGTGTGTGTGTTTGTGTGTGTACGTCTTGACACGTGGTAGTGGTGGTGTACACGCTGTTAATGGTCATGGCGTTTGTGCAAGAGGAAGTGTACACGCTGTGAACGTAATGACACACACACACACACACACGTAATTATACACAGGGAGGAAGAGCGATTAAGACAAGGGGAGAAATAAAGTAAGGCAGAGAGAGAGACGGAAGAACAGGGACAGTAGAGGAAGAGAAAGAGAGAGAGAGAGAGAGAGAGAGAGAGAGAGAGAGAGAGAGAGAGAGAGAGTGGCGATGTGGTATACGGTTTTATTATGGTAAGGTAGCATTAAGTTGTCTGTCGTCTGTGTCTGTCAGTGTTTGAGATGTAACTTGTATCTCGCTTGACCGATTCCTTACAAACTTTGGGGGACAACGTCACTCATTGGTCAGTCCTGGTCCAATTCACACACACACACACACACACACACACACACACACACTTAAGAAACATTAGTCTCTTATTATACCCTTTAACTCGTCCAACAGAAGTGAAAACAAACTTTTTGGCCCAAGTTAAATGACAGCGTGTCTAGTGAGGGGTGAGGGAGGGAGAAGGGGGTGACGTGGAGGAGGGGTGAGGGAGGGGGAGGGAAGGGATAGAGTAAGGGAGGAATAAGAAGAGGATAAAGCAGGAGGGAGAAGAGAAGAAGAAGGAATTCTTGAGAAATAATCCATAATAATAAACATTCTTAAGTTGTGTATGTATAATGATAACTTATTACATGTCAAATGGGCCCCAGTCCGTTTAGGCCCCAGTCCGTTTAGGCCCCTAACCTAAGCTAACCTGATTTAACCTGACCTGCAAAACGACTGTCTCTCCTCCCACAGTCTTGACCTACGAGAGGGCGGGGAACAGCAGGAGTACGTGGATCCAGGGGTCAAAGGTCGGGTCAAGTCAGTTGCTACAGGTGCTCACTTGACCTTTGACCCCCTACAAGGTAGTGACACGGGCAGGTACAGGTGTCGGGTGGACTTCGAGGTGTCCCCAACACTGTTCGCTCTTGTCGACCTCACCGTGTATGGTAAGTTGATGATGAGTGTTGGTGATGGTGGTGGTAACGAGTGTTGGTAATGCTGGTGCTGATAGTAATGGTGGTGATGATGGTGGTGGTTAGGTTAAGTTAGGCTAAGTTAAGTTAGAGCAGCATAACCTGAAAAATCTCCACTACAACTTACTCCAACTAATAACTAACCAAACATAAGCTAACATAATTACACACACACACACACACACACACACACACACACACACACATAAACCATAAATATGTTATATGGAACATAAATATAACTTCCAAAATCACTCTCGTATACTTCCTAACCGCGGCCTGACGAAATAGTACACCTGTAACGTTCTGTCAGGGCTCAGGTCGAGGCTAACTCCTTACTGATCATCTATACGTGTGTGTGTGTGTGTGAGATGTTTCCTAGTATGTAATAAAAAAGGCGGGGATCCGCTTTTTAATTTTGCCACATACAGCGGCTAGTTTATTGTGCACCCATATTCATCCCGTGAACGGTAGCGTAGGCAGATTATAGTTAAACAGTAGAAGTCAGAATATTATGGCACTGAATGTTAAAAACAATGTATTTCAAAAAAATTATTTGTTTAGTTCTGTAGAGTACATCGCCCTCTCCCTCAACCTGCCATTATTCAATAAATTATTTGTTCCCTCGTTCTAACAAGAGATACACGATAACATATCCTATTTGAAGATAAAAATACACTGTCCAGGAAGAGTCATAACAAACTTGGGGGTTATCTGAGAGAGAGAGAGAGAGAGAGAGAGAGAAACAATACCTTCTACAGTACAGTTATATAGTATGACCACCATGACCCACGGAGATCTGTACCTCTTGGCTCCTGACCTCTGTTGACCTTGTGTATACTCACCCAATTGACCTTTCCTGCCCTATCTCGCCCATTCCTCCTACAGTCAAGGGCTGGGGGCCGAGGGGTGGGGGAATGGAGGGGAATGGTTCTGTAAGCATAGTTGAGGTTAGGTTAGGTTCAAATGAGTGATAGATCAGGTCCCATGGTTAGTTTATCTCTCTCTCTCTCTCTCTCTCTCTCTCTCTAACACATATATATCCCTATTCTGTAAAATCGTGTGGTTATTTATATTTACTCACTGTTGATATTCTGGGAGAGAGAAAGAGAGAGAGAGAGATGTAGATTGAGAGAATGATATTATTGAGAGAGTAGACGAGGGAAATAGACTGGAGAGAGAGAGAGGGAGAGAGAGATGTGAATTAGTGTTTACTCACACTCATAAGTATAGTATTAGTCAACTTATATTATACAGGGTCTCCAGTCCACATTAAAATGAAAACAACTTTGTAAAACCTTATAAACTTTTGATTGAATGATAACAGATTAATATCCACACACACACACATTATAGTCAGTCTCTTCGAGTTTCATTTGGTGTATGGGTATATATCGTTTTGGGTATAAGGTATAAGGCATCATTCGGGAGAGGTCAGGTCAGGTCAAAGTAAAGGTAAGGTCAGGGTAGGTGATCTCAGTGGCCAGGAAACGTGAATTTTTAAGTTGGGATGAATATTTTTTTTGGGGGGGAGGAGGGAGGGGAGGGGGGGGAGGGGAGGGGGGGAAGCGAGTATGATTTTATATGATGGTGATGAAGGAAGGAATAGAGGGAGAGATGGAGAGGAATTATGAAGGAGGGAAGGTTGAAGGAAAGATGAGAATAGGAAAAGGAAGGGAGGAAGGAGACAGGGAAAATTGAAAACTGATAAAGATGATGGAAGGGTGAAAATAAAGAGGATGGCGAGGAAAGAAAGAAGGATAGAGGGTAGGAAAGAAAGAAGGATAGAGGGAAGGAAAGAAATCACGAAAATTTTAAATGAAGAAATGAAGACGAAAATCAACAAAAAAATTAAATAAAAGAAGAAATAATCAAGAGAGAAGAAAGAAGAGAAATTGCTGGATTGACAAACACGACAGCCACACGGACACGACGACAAGAGATTATGTTAATTTGAGAAAAACTTGGTGGTTGTGATGTGTCTGTCTGTCTGTCTGTCGCTTCCTGTTGGTGTAGGATGATAATAAGCTGCTTAGATCTCTCTCTCTCTCTCTCTCTCTCTCTCATATCTAATTCAGGAGACGTGTGTGTGTGTGTGTGTGTGTGTGTGTGTGTGTGTGTGTGTGTGTGTGTGTGTGTGTTGCCGACACACGGTGTAATTGTCAGCTTGCTCGCCTCGCAAGCGAATGAACCCGGGTTCCATTTCCAGGCAGGGTGAGACCATGAGCAATTTCCTTTGCGTCATTTACCTCTATCTACCCAACAGTAATTGGGGACCTGGATGTTAATCGATTCGCGCGTCGTGTTACGGGGTAATGGTTAGCCAGTGCAGTTGGCCACGGACTATTCCTTGACACTGGGTCACTCAGCTCATTAACTCAGGGTGTGGTTGTTGTGTTGGCGACAGCTTCAACACCTTAAACAAATTCACGTCTAGGTGGCCCTTGGGCCTGGCCATTCTCATTACAGGAGGGGCAACCATTATAATAATAATAAAAAAAAAACGATCATCAACTTCAGGTACACCAATCATCCTTGTAAAAAAATCCTGATTGAATAATTTCCTCAGTAACATACAAGTGAACCAAACTTGGGTACTACACAACTACAGTATCACTCAATGACTTATTTTACACTATATCTACTACCACTTAACATTTCTATATCAGTTCAACAACCATCACTCAACCTTGTTCCATTTTATTTAAAGTTCGTTAATCAATAAGAGGAATTATTATCACAACATAAGCATTCATTAATCAGTCTCCATTGTGAATCATTTTGCTGGGGTGTGTGGGAGGATTACGCTGGATAATAACTTTAGTGTTTTGTATATCCAGAAGAATCTTAACTCCAGCTTACTCCAACTAATAACTAACCTAATCTAACACAACCTAACCTAATCTAATCTAACCTAACCTGAAAAATCTCCACGACAACTTACTCCAATTAATAACTAACCAAACATAAGCTAACAATTACAGACAGACAGACAGACACACACACACACACACACACACACATAAACCATAAATATGTTATATGGAACATAAATATAACTTCCAAAATCACTCTCATATACTTCCTAACCGCGGCCTGACGAAATAGTACACCTGTAACGTTATGTCAGGGCTCAGGTCCAGGCTCCTCCTTACTGATCATCTATACGTGTGTGTGTGTGAGTGTGAGATGTTTCCTAGTATGTAATAAAAAAGGCGGGGATCTGCTTTTGAATTTTGCCACATACAGCGGCTAGTTTATTGTGCACCCATATTCATCCCGTGAACGGTAGCGTAGGCAGATTATAGTTAAACAGTAGAAGTCAGAATATTATGGCACTGAATGTTAAAAACAATGTATTTCCAAAAAATTATTTGTTTAGTTCTGTACAGTACATCGCCCTCTCCCTCAACCTGCCATTATTCAATAAATTATTTGTTCCCTTGTTCTAACAAGAGATACACGATAACATATCCTTTTTGAAGATAAAAATACACTGTCCAAGAAGAGTCATAACAAACTTGGGGGTTATCTGAGAGAGAGAGAGAGAGAGAGAGAGAGAGAGAGAGAGAGAGAGAAACAATACCTTCTACAGTACAGTTATATAGTATGACCACCATGACCCACGGAGATCTGTACCTCATGGCTCCTCACCTCTGTTGACCTTGTGTATACTCACCCAGTTGACCTTTCCTGCCCTATCTCGCCCATTCCTCCTACAGTCAAGGGCTGGGGGGCCCAGGCGAGGGGACGGACGGAGGGGAATGGTTCTGTAAGCATAGTTGAGGTTAGGTTAGGTTAGGTTCAAATGAGTGATAGATCAGGTCCCATGGTTAGTTTATCTCTCTCTCTCTCTCTCTCTCTCTCTCTCTCTCTCTCTCTAACACATATATATCCCTATTCTGTAAAATCGTGTGCTTATTTATATTTACTCACTGTTGATATTCAGAGGAAAAGAGAGAGAGAGAGAGAGAGAGAGATGTGAATTAGTGTTTACTCCCACTCATAAGTATAGTATTAGTCAACTTATATTATACAGGGTCTCCAGTCCACATTAAAATAAAAACAACTTTGTAAAACCTTATAAACTTTTGATTGAATGATAACAGATTAATATCCACACACACACATTATAGTCAGTCTCTTCGAGTTTCATTTGGTGTATGGGTATATATCGTTTGGGTATAAGGTATAAGGCATCATTCGGGAGAGGTCAGGTCAGGTCAAAGTAAAGGTAAGGTCAGGGTAGTAAACGTGAATGGCCAGGAAACGTGAATTTTTAAGTTGGGATGAATATTTTTTTTTGGGGGGGAAGCGAGTATGATTTTATATGATGGTGATGAAGGAAGGAATAGAGGGAGAGATGGACAGGAATTATGAAGGAGGGAAGGTTGAAGGAAAGATGAGTATAGGAAAAGGAAGGGAGGAAGGAGACAGGGAAAATTGAAAAACTGATAAAGATGATGGAAGGGTGAAAATAAAGAGGATGGCGAGGAAAGAAAGAAGGATAGAGGGAAGGAAAGAAAGAAGGATAGAAGGAAGGAAAGAAATCACGAAAATTTTAAATGAAGAAATGAAGACGAAAATCAACAAAAAAATTAAATAAAAGAAGAAATAATCGTGAGAGAAGAAAGAAGAGAAATTGCTGGATTGACAAACACGACAGCCACACGGACACGACGACAAGAGATTATGTTAATTTGAGAAAAACTTGGTGGTTGTGACGTGTCTGTCTGTCTGTCTGTCTGTCTGTCGCTTCCTGTTGGTGTAGGATGATAATAAGCTGCTTAGATCTCTCTCTCTCTCTCTCTCTCTCTCTCTCATATCTACTTCAGGAGACGTGTGTGTGTGTGTGTGTGTGTGTGTGTGTGTGTGTGTGTGTGTGTGTGTGTGTGTGTGTGTGTGTGTGTGTGTACGTGGCGGCGACACACGGTGTAATTGTCAGCTTGCTCGCCTCGCAAGCGAATGAACCCGGGTTCCATTTCCGGGCAGGGTGAGACCATGAGCAAGTTCCTTTGCGTCATTTACCTCTATCTACCCAACAGTAATTGGGGACCTGGATGTTAATCGATTCGCGCGTCGTGTTACGGGGTAATGGTTAGCCAGTGCAGTTGGCCACGGACTATTCCTTGACACTGGGTCACTCAGCTCATTAACTCAGGGTGTGGTTGTTGTGTTGGCGACAGCTTCAACACCTTAAACAAATTCACACCTAGGTGGCCCTTGGGCCTGGCCATTCTCATTACAGGAGGGGCAACCATTATAATAATTAAAAAAAAAAACGATCATCAACTTCAGGTACACCAATCATCCTTGTAAAAAAATCCTGATTGAATAATTTCCTCAGTAACATACAAGTGAACCAAACTTGGGTACTACACAACTACAGTATCACTCAATGACTTATTTTACACTATATCTACTACCACTTAACATTTCTATATCAGTTCAACAACCATCACTCAACCTTGTTCCATTTTATTTAAAGTTCGTTAATCAATAAGAGGAATTATTATCACAACACAAGCATTCATTAATCAGTCTCCATTGTGAATCATTTTGCTGGGGTGTGTGGGAGGATTACGCTGGATAATAACTTTAGTGTTTTGTATATCCAGAAGAATCTTAACTCCAGCTTACTCCAACTAATAACTAACTAATCTAACACAACCTAACCTAATCTAATCTAACCTAACCTGAAAAATCTCCACGACAACTTACTCCAACTAATAACTAACCAAACATAAGCTAACATAATTACAGACAGACAGACAGACAGACACACACACACACACACACACACACACAATAAACCATAAATATGTTATATGGAACATAAATATAACTTCCAAAATCACTCTCATATACTTCCTAACCGCGGCCTGACGAAATAGTACACCTGTAACGTTCTGTCAGGGCTCAGGTCGAGGCTCCTCCTTACTGATCATCTATACGTGTGTGTGTGTGTGTGTAAGATGTTTCCTAGTATGTAATAAAAAAGGCGGGGATCCGCTTTTGAATTTTGCCACATACAGCGGCTAGTTTATTGTGCACCCATATTCATCCCGTGAACGGTAGCGTAGGCAGATTATAGTTAAACAGTATAAGTCAGAATATTATGGCACTGAATGTTAAAAAAAATGTATTTCCAAAAAATTATTTGTTTAGTTCTGTACAGTACATCGCCCTCTCCCTCAACCTGCCATTATTCAATTTTCAATTTCAATTTCAGTTGTTTATTCCTTGATAGAGGAAGCGGGATCCTAGTGCTGTCACTAGGTACTCCTGTACAATAACACCAGAAGCATCTGGCAAGTGTGACAAATATATACAGTATAAATATTATAAAGGGGCTTACTAAAGCCTAAGGAAGGAAGGATATTCCTTTAACACATAATCAATGTTATTTACAAAATATCTGGCCAGTATGGGGAGGATCATCGTGTCTCCGTCAGGGGGTCGTGGAGTGGTGGTCCAGCAGGCGTCACGGAAGCGTTGTGTGTGGGGACATCTTAGGAGGTAGTGGATAAGGGTGCTGCTGTCGGGTCTTCTGCATAATGCACAAGAGCGTTGCTCAGGGGATGCGTGGATACCAATCTCCCAAGCAAAGTCATACCCAATGATGATACGGGCAGCAATCACCTCCCCTTTCCGCGACCCTTCCCCATAGACGTACGCGAGGTCAGGAAGTTTACGGAGGACATCGTACCAGGTGGGCGGGGAGTCCAGGGGGATGGCTACTTCCCGAGCTTCTCTCTGTTTGCGGCGAATTTGGGTCCTAATCTGTAAAAGTGTTCGAGGAACAACGTAGTCAGGTGTGGCCTTGTTGCAGCTTGTCTTGGCAAGGCCATCTGCTGCCTCATTCCCCAAGATACCGACATGACTGGGTATCCATAGGAATGTCACAGGACGGCCTGCATCCTGAAGTGTGGATGTTAATCCTCGTATTCGGAGGATGAGGTCCTTATTTTCCCCTGATCCAAATGCGATCCCGTCGAGAGCAGACCTGGAATCGCAGCAGATAAGCAAGGGGCAGAAACCATCTGCTGCTTCCTCAGCGAGAAGGGCAACAAGGAGGGCTATTAGTTCAGCCTGAGTGGAGGATACCCCGTCAGAAACTCTGAGAGACAGTTTGATAGGCTCAGGGGCATCAGGACGGGAGATGTAGACACCAGCCCCGGCCCTACCTGTAGCGGGGTCAACAGAACCATCAGTGTAGAGGACGACCCTACCTGGGGACCAGTGGGCGATCCTGGAGAGGTGGTATTTGCAGAGAATAACAGGATTTACCTGGGATTTCGGGAGCGGTCCACCGAGGGCAATCACTTCAGGTTGAAAATCCAGCCAGGGAGGAGACGAACCAACAGCAGGGGTGACAACACTATCAGGCAGGAGGTCGTGTTCCTGAAGGGCTCGGATGAGTGACCCTCGCCACTGTCTTCTAGATGGAGGTCGGTCTCGGACAGCAGGAGTCAAGTTGGTTTGGACATAGTCGCCCCGAGGATCCCATAGAATGGAAACGGCAGTTTTTAGGTAAAACTCCTGGACACGATCCTGTAAGGGGGAAAGACCAAGTTCGGTATATAGAGAAGTAGAGCGTGTCCACTGAGGAGCCCCAAGGATGATACGAGCAGCTTTCCTCTGGATAACTTCGAGACGGTTGACAGCAGTCCGACTAATGTTGACGAGGGCAGGGGCGGCGTAGTCGACACAGGAACGGACAAAGGACTTGTACATGGTGAGAAGTACAGGGATGGTGGCACCAAGGGAACCCCTGCACATGGTAGAGAGGGGAGCGAGACGCCGAAAGCATGTCTCGAAGATAGCGGACTTCAGGGATCTGACAACGTGTGCGAGTTACATACACACCCAGGTATTTTGTCTCATTAACCCAGTCCAAGGGCGTTCCTGATAAGAGAAGGGGTGGAGGTACAACACGACCGTGCCACATGGCTTTTGTTTTCGCAGTTGAAAGAAGGAAACTAAGTGGATCACACTCTCTGGAGACCAGATCAAGGGCTTCCTGCATGCTGAGATAGTCAGGGGCTTGGAGGAGGACATCGTAGGCATATCCTGAGTGACAACTTCTGTCGGCCACGGGAGAGATGCAATGGAGTGCATGAGAGTGTTAAACTAGGTGGGACTCAGGACTCCACCTTGAGGGGTGCCTAGGTTCATTTCTTGAACAGGAGACATAGAGCCTTCAACGCGAACCCGGGTCTGACGTCCGGTGAGGTAAGAGGCGATCCATTGTAGAAGTCTCCCTTTAACCCCTAACCGCGCAAGTTCAGCTAAAATGAGGGCAGGCTGAGCCGTATCAAAGGCTCCCTTGATATCAAGGAAGACGGAGATGCGGGCAGTCTGATTGCAATAAAAGGAAGCAATGGAGTGTGCTGTGCTGAGATGTTGAATGAAACCATTGGGGGAGTTGTGGAAGCCGCCTATGGTGTGAAGAAGGCGACGATGGAGTATCCTCTCCATCATCTTGCAAACACAGGAGGTAAGACTAATGGGTCGATATTTCCCAGGATCTCCCGGCTTAGGGATGGGGAAAATAGTGGCATTTTTCCAGTTGGACGGGAGAACCCCAAGTTCATAAGACATATTGTAGAGAGCAAGCAAGGGGCCGTTAGGAATATTAGTACAGGCGTTGAGGACGGAGTAGGTTATCTAATCATCCCCAGGAGAGGTGTCTTTTCTAGAGCGACGAGCACTGTCAAGCTCGAACTGTGTGATGGGATGATCAGTGGGGGCAGGGGAGGTAAGAGCAGCATGAACAACAGGCTCAGACGCATCGATGCGAGTCTGCACTGCCTCCTGCATTGGATCTGGAAGTGCCTCAGGGGAGGAAGCTCGTGCCCAGTCCTCCATTAAAGAGCAAGCAAGGGAGGCGGGGTCAGAGTGGGGAGGAGGCCTCCGTCGAGTACCCCGTATAGCATTAATCCGATTCCATACAAAAGAGGGTGACGACTGGAACGATAGAGACCCCTTGAAGGATAGCCAGTCTGCCTCACGTATCCGACGGCGCTCCTGAGTTGCAAAGGATCACCAATTTTTGAAGTCTTCCCAGTCCTCTGGAGACCGAGACCTCCGTATGGCAGAGTGCAGATCACGGGTTACCTGCCGGAGAAATCTCATGGCAGGAATACGATACCAGTAGTTGGTGGCACTTCTGGGGTGACGGGGAGGGCGTGGAGGGGTAGCGCGATTGACAGAGTCATACACGGCATCAACAAAATCAGCGCTGTAAGAGTCAAGGGACTGGGGGACAACATAGGAATCCGCCCAGGTAGAAAGGTAAAGGAAGGAACAGCATCTTGTGTGAGACGAAGGCGAATGGATCGATAAGGAGCTGATGTCGGGGCAGAGAAGGAGAGCCTGAGATGGGTAGTAACGGCAAGATGGTCACTATACAGAGCAGGCTCGGTGCAGACGGTAGGATGAAAGGAGGTATGACCGTTCAATAGTAAGCCAACATCAAGGAAACTATGGGGGAGGCGAGTAGGATCGTCAGGACAAAGAAAGCGAATATCATCATCCCCATTAAGAAACTGTGAGAGATGTGATCCGTTAAGGGTACATGGCGTGGGATGATCCGGAGTAAGAGTGGGATGGCGGGCATTAAAGTCGCCAAGAACAATAGTGGGAATCCCATCATGGAGGTCGTGAAGAACCTGAGGGTCCAGAGAATCACTCTTGAAATGAACATTGACTACACGAAGGGTCCGGTCACCAAGAGTAAGGGAGACAGAAAGTAATTCAGACGGGGGTCCATGTGAGTCAGGTGAAGGGAGACGAACAGATGGAATGGTGTTACACACAAGGGTGAGGAGGCCACGAGCCTGCCCACGGTACCGAGGCAGGGTGTAAACAGTATAGACAGAGAGGCAGAGTGGAGTAACATCGTCTGTGATGGTTTCCTGAAGTAGAGCAACATCTACTTGATGGGAGAGCACAAACTGGGCGAGGTCTGTCCGGCGAGGTCTAAGTCCCTGGATGTTCCATTGTAAGCAGAGGAGGGAACGGCCTCCGGTGTGAGATGAGTCGGAGGGGCTAGACAGGGCTCCAGAGGAGGTACCAAATTCTGTTGAGAAAAATGGAGAGGGAGGAGTGGGAGAGCGAGGGATGGATCCTCCATCTCGGGAGATGGAAGGAGGAGGGTCATCAGGGCTTGCAAAGTGCGCCCCTGTTGGGTCAGGGTGTCCAGAATGAGTTGTTGTTGCCTCTGCAATGTCGCAATTGTTTTCACAAACAAGTCGAGCTGGGCAGAGAGAAGGTTGATTTGCTTGGAGTGGTGATCCAGACGGAGAGTGATTGTTTCCATAGAACCTACTTGGTGTACCTGTACAGGAGCTGGAGGTGGCGGCGAGGATTGCCGAGGACCCGACTGTGCATGTGGTGGTGGTGGTAGCGACGGAGAGGGACGGTGAGGGTTCAGTTGAGTAAGAGGTGGTGGTGCTGGTGAGAGACAGCGGGGGTCCGGGTGGGCAGATGGTGGTGACTGTGTGGCAGGGCCGGCAACGACCTTGTTCCAAGAACGGTAGAGAGAGGGAGGGAGGGGAGAAAGGATGGGTGGTAGGGGTGATAGGGGGGATGGTAGAGGAGAGAAGATCAATGGGAAATCCTTGGTGGATGGAAGAGGCGGTGGTGGATAGGAGTGAGGTTTGGTTGACAGGGGCTTCGTCAGAGACGAGGGCGGTGGTACAAGGTAAGTTTTCCCCGGGCGAGTGCCAGGACGCTGTGGGCAAATGGCATTCCAGGCGTGGTGACTGCCATGGCAATTGACACGCCGTGGAATAACTGGGATTTTGTTCTGAATTTTCGATTTGCATTCCACTGTTTCGTGAGGACCTGCACAGAAACCGCAGGCGACCATCCTCGTGCACTCCCAGGTGCGGTGTTTCCACGATTGGCAGCGACCACAGATTTTCGGGGTTCCGATAAATCGGTCGAGAGGACAGTTGTGAATTGGTCCTACATTCACTTTCGGAGGGAGGGGGCCCACCCACCAGCCGATGAGTTCGTTGGATGGACGTTTGGAGACCGGGTTGATGCGGCGTTCCATGTCCAGTAGTTGTGGGAGAGGAGGGCGAAGATCGTCGATAGGGATCTCCCAGGGTACGTGGCGAACCATTACCTTGGTACGACGAGTTTCTGGGGTGATGATGGTGAACTTCAGCATCACCTCCCCCTGGGGAGCAGGAAAGCCCACCTGAGTGAGCAGGCATAACGTCTCGTCCATTTGTGTGGTGACTATCACGGCTGTGGGACCTCGGCGGAGGCGAAGTGTTGAGTCCTGATGTGGAGAGCAGTGACGGAAAAACCAGATCGCCCGTGTGCTCAGAGGCAAGTCCCGAGGAAAGGCGAGACGACGAAGGCGCTACGGGGCAGGGAGACAAAGGGAATCCCCTATGTCCGTCGTCGGCGGAGGGTCGGTCATTGAGCCACATGTAAGCTCACTTGGGGACCCCGATGACAGGAGGAGTCCACCCTCTACAGCCCCAGAAGGGGTGCAAGGGGGAGCCGTGGCCCCTGCTGGAGACCCTGACTTCTGAGGTTTCTGCTTCTTCTCTGACGTTTCTTCAAGAGGAAAGTCGTCAGCATCACTGTCACCTACTGCCGCCGTTTCCAACGAACGGGAGCGTTTAACGGCGGGCATAGGGCACGTTGGCAACACTGCAGTCAGGTGGAGTGGTAATGACGTCACTGCTACGTCAC
Source organism: Homarus americanus (assembly GCF_018991925.1). Classification (NCBI taxonomy): domain Eukaryota; kingdom Metazoa; phylum Arthropoda; class Malacostraca; order Decapoda; family Nephropidae; genus Homarus; species Homarus americanus. The sequence continues at coordinate 3,346 of NW_024722044.1, read as the reverse complement.
ACTATCACATTGCGCATGCGCAAACTTGAAAAACTTTGCTCAGAGGGATCGGGTGGTAGGACCAGATGTTTTATCCCCAAAAAATGACCAAGTCCAAAAGTATTTAAAAAATATGCCACTGTGCTGATAACTGGGTCTTACTATAGTTGTCTGCACAGGCTGGGATTGGTAGACGCGCTGAATTCCTCAGAAATACGAATTTTAAGGAGCAGTCTCTTACAGCCTTTGTTGACTCTACGCACGCATGGGTGTTCCTCTGTTCTTTTGTTATGATATTTTCTTCGCTGTCTTGCTTGTCGTAAGAGTTAGAAAAGGAAGACTCGATCGGGAATTTTTTCGTCAAGGGATATTTACTAACCCTCTACTAACACACACAGTCCCCCCCCCCTCCCACCTGTGTTACTCAAGAAGATAACTGAAAAAAAGAAGAGCCACTTACCCCACGTGCTCCCCCTCCCCCCGTCTGCACTAGTATACAAAACAATAATTCGGTTTAATAAACTTGTACATAAACACGTACAGTGTTGTAATCTCTATCAGCGGGGACATAAGCCTGCAGCAGCGCTCCGGCTACATACATACACATAACGTGTCTACATAATGTCTACATAAATGTTTCTTATCCTTTAACAGGTCATCAGCCTCGTTATTAAGGGATCATCAGGAAATAATTGGCTTAAGTCAGACACTGTGGGAGGAAACTGATCAAGGTTGAGACGTGAAGTATGACCCATAATACTCTATTATAGGTCAAATATATTTAATAATCCAATAAACTGTTAGACGGTTGTTCATATCACTATTGCAGCACTGTGACCTATGACCTCACCATCACAATGTAAACAAGCACCACGAAAACAACACTAACACCATTAACACCTTGTGGTTAATTAACTTTTCTTCTTGTTCTTGTGCATCAAGTGAAAAAACTGTTGTGTGCTGTACAAAGAATTCTACTCCAGGAATGTTGTGGTGGTCGCCAGAGAAGAGATTTAATATTGGGAACTAATGAGACAGAGGTCGAGGGGACGAAGCAGATGAGTCGACCCAGAAAAAGTAAGAATCGTGACTCTTACAAGAATATACGAACCTCATCATATCATGGGTTAAATCCTTTTGGTTTAAGATAAAACTACTCTCACCACCCAAGTCTTATAGCGGTATTCATAATGGTACTCATCAGTCGTGCTCAGGCCAGGTAACACAAGAGTTATGTTCACCAGCAGGAGTAGAGAGTTTGTTTACATCACGATATCGTCTGTGTGGTTTACCCTCCTTAGCCCAGGTACACGTTGTGTCTGTTTACGTGAGACAAACAGCTGGGTGTGTTTACCATCCCAGACACTGGTAATGTTCCTTTCACTAATGTTAACAATCACAAACAACGCTCGCTGGGCAGATCAATCAGTTAAGTAAACACTCACTATAATCTCTTGCCAGCTGGATCAACCTAACCTAACCTAACCTCACGCCCCCCTCCCCCTCCCCGTACCTAACTCACGCCCCCCTCCCCTCGTACCTATCCGCCCCCTCTCCCGTACCTACCTCACGCCCCCCCTCCCCCTCGCCTTCCCAATCTCACACCCCCCTCCCCCTCCTCGTACCAATCTGACGCCACCCATACCCTTTCCCCATACCAACCTCACGGCCCACCTTCCCCTTCCCGTACCAACCTCACGCCACCCCTCCCCTTACTACCCTCACGTCCCCTCCCCTCCCCATACCAACCACGGCTCTAGAGAATTGTGGGAGGCCAAAAATCTTCATCTATTAATATCTTAAAATCTCGGGTCAAAGACTACGACCAGGTAAGAGCTCTGGAGATCTTACGTCAAACTTTATGACCTTGGAAGTATTCTTAGCATCTCGTTTCATAAAGGTAACGACTTAGTTAATGCATAAAGGTCGCTGGACAAACTAAATTTCTTAAATGTTTATAAATCTTGTCAGTGACTATTACGATTTGGAAAGTTTGCTCAAGAGTCATTACCGTGTTATTATAATTAGTGTTTTTATCAAGGGACAACAATAATCTTACCTCAGCAGTGTCGGGTGATTAAATAAATGAAGCCCACTTCTAGTCTATCCTGACGTCACCTGCCCCATCCCTACCCAAGCCAACCTAACCTAACCTAACCTAGCCTAACCTAACCTAACCTAACCTATCCTAACATAACAAAACATAAAAATAACATAACGTAACGTAATATAATATAACAAAACCGCAACTAAGACTAAATTTTGGCGAGTCCTGATCTTATTTAATGGCATTGTTGACTGGCTTCTAACTTTATAGACAACTCTCCTTCTGATCAAGTTAGGCCGCAGTAGACGGCAGATTAAAGTTAACATGAGCTGGAAAACATCTAACAATTCATCACTTAAAACTTCGAAAAAACAAGGGATAAATATTATACGTTTCTCTTAAGTCCTGTTCCAGTTAGAAAAAAGACAACACTGTGATAAGAAAAAAGAATTAACAAAAAGACCCAACTCTTCCTGCTGCTGTTCCTTGTCCCAGCTGACACTCTGGTGACGTTCACAAGAGAAGGAGTTTATAGTAGTTACCAAGAGTCTGATTTAAGAACGTTTTACCCTTTTATTTGAAGCCTGAAGGACCGATCAACCTACAATGTTATGGTTTGGGGATATTCCTTAGTGATTAATAGTCTCTCTCTCTCTCTCTCTCTCTCTCTGGTTTTCTTCCTTCACTCTATCTCTGTATTTCCCTCTTTCTATCTCTCTCTATCTCTGTCTGTCTGTCTGTCTATCTCGGGACTATGGAGATAAGTAAATGATCTAGAGCCAAACCCTTTATTCTAATCCCCATCCACTTTAATCTGATCCACTGTAAACCTTTCCTTCTTCCCAGTGTTCTTTAGTCGATATTCTTCAAACATAAAAAAAAAACGTAAAAAAAACAAACAAAGAAACACATACACAAAAAAACACACCCAGAAAAATAGTGAGTCTCCAACTTTTTCTATTCCAAGGAACTCCTCCAGGAGACTATCAACCCATAAAATGAGAAAGTAAAGATGTTCATGACAGTTTGGAAAAAGGGAAAGGATGAAGGGAGGGGAAAAAAATAAACATGGAATAGCTTCGAGAAATATACTGAGGATAAATGATATTGGTCGAAGGTTCAGGAAGGAAAAGGTATATAATTTGGAGAGAACTGGGTGAGTGTATTCAGTTTTCTGAGGCTGTAACATTAAAGTGAATGGTGATTGGTGGTGGTGGTTGTTGTTGTTGGTGGTGGTGGTAGTTGTTGTTGGTGGTGGTGGTGGTGGTAGGGGTGGTTGTAGTTGTTGTTGTTGGTGGTGGTGGTGGTGGTAGGGGTGGT
>NW_024722043.1:0-11237 GCF_018991925.1 Homarus americanus | reverse complement strand
GGTGTTCAACATGGATGAATCTGGGCTGTTTTGGAAGAAATTACCTTCCAAGACCTTCGTTGTCAAGTCTGCCAGCAAGTGTCGGGGCCGGAAGTTGCAGAAGGAGCGCATCACCGTCCTGTTTACCACCAATGCCTCCGGCACTTGTAAGCTCAAGTTGTCGGTGATCCACACAGCCCACAAGCCGCACGCCTACAAGAACATGGACATGACCAAGCTAAATGTCCACTGGCTAACCGCACGTAAGGCGTGGATGTACACTGGTCTGTCCCTCTCCTGGTTTGACGACTTTCGTTCCCGACATTAAGAAATTCTGCGAGCAACATAATGTTCCATTTAACATTTTGTTGCTCCTTGACAACGCACCAGGACACTCGCCCCTACTGTTGGATCGTCACCCCAGTGTAAAAGTGGTCTTCCTTCCTCCCAACACTACGTCGTTAATCCAGCCCATGGACCAGGAGTTGATATGCAACTTGAAGGCTGCATTCTCCGCAAAGAAGTTTAAGCTCCTGAACGACTACACCAACACCAAGGATGAGTTGCAGAACTTTCTGAGTGGCACAGATAGCGAGGACGAGAATCCAGTTGATGAAAAATTTATTGGCAGAGCTTGTAGTACAGTTTGCCTATTCTGAGTAATTCTGTCAGGTCTTGACACTGAGGGTGGTATCACTTCTCACTGCCACGCAGGACAGAGGTTCATACATAAAGAAATACATCATATTCATTAACAGCTATAAATGTATAGAGGTCAGATTCATGTGGGTAATGTCACTGTTCACTGCCATGCAGGACAGAGGTTCGTACACAAAGAGATGCATCATATTCATTGACAGTACATATACATATATGTACACACACACATACACATATACATACATATACACATATACATACACATATACATGTACATATATATACACATATGCACACACATTATATACTACCAGACTGGGGGTCACTAATCCTAAGGGGGAATACTTAAATCTAATCTTAATTTCTAAGGGTCGCTGCCACCAGACCCCCTCTGGACAGTATGTCACTCGTTAGGTAGCGGGCAGAGTGGACTAGGCATTGGGTTAGGTTTTTCATTGACCAGATCGATAAGGGGAAAGAAGGGTGAAACCACAACATGTCTTAGTTCTTTCAAATGTTCCTTCTACTTACTTCAGTTCATTTTTGATACTGCCTAACCTCAATTCTTGTTGGTAGCATGTCGGTGGTTTAGGCACATGGGTAGTGTAATTCTGATATCATGGTCACTTGGACGGAAATAAAGGTAACTACTGTGGGAGAAATGAATACTCCTAAAATACTGAAACAACAAGTTTATTACTATAAAATTAAACCAGGCTCAACTCCTGGGCTTATTGCAGACTCTGTATTTCTTATTTACTTATTTTCGTATTTACTCAACAGCAATTACTCAGATATTACACTCTTACCGTGCACCCTCTTACTGGTGTGACGTCACATTACATTACATCGCAGGACCAGTTCCTTGTCCTTACTCACAATACACTAATACTGATACAAACACCGACATGGGTCCACCACCCAACATGGGGTAATTATTAACAAACACATACAACCACACTGTGGACCAGAACTCCAAGGCCTGTCCCAGGGTATAGCACTGGCGCCTCTAACAACTACTGTTGTGGTCGGTTACACTCCGACACGAGGTGGGTCTGGGGTCCTCGGCCCACGAGGTAGAGTGGAGCTGATAAATCATGCCGAATCAGCACCATCACTCCTATATTGACCATTGCTGGGTATCCACCAGCTACGAGCGACCGGTGGGTTTCAATTAAGCCCACCCTCGATCTGGGAAACGAAGGTGAAAGATGATACTGGAGGTTTTCTTGGGGAAGCATGGTGGGTCACAAACAAATCTTCAGTCTCGCCACGTCAGATAATTTACGTTATATTACTTCTTACACTGGGTGAATGACAATTCCACTGTTAAAGCATGAACACTGATGAACACTGATATTCACTACAATAGACTGAATCAAACTGAATGCTTATAAACACAGAACATACCTGGGAACGAAGGTGAAAGATGATACGGGAGGTTTATTCCTCCCGCCTCGCACTGGTTTATATACCCCTGAGTTGCCAGCGATCGCTACTCACGCAATGACAGAAATTACAAACAATCTAACTGTTACTCATTCAAGGATGACCATCAGTTGACAAAGGTCTGGCGAATTACTAAAGTTGATTTACACAGACTAATTCAAGGATGCGTTTGCCAGTAGAGAGTGCAATAAACGTAGTGACAACTGTGTTCGAAGGCGGGACTTACTGGGAGTGATCCTGAGGGTAAAACAGATGGGAAAAACACGTCTTTCCTGAGATTCTACAAGCACGGTGGATTTGAATGTTATGTAGCGTAATATGAATTAAAATGGGTTTTTAGGAATGACAATGATGTGCACAGTACAGAGGTTGGGAAAACAGATGGACTTCTTCCATATGGGCTTACAAGACAATCAAGGCTCTCACAAGGATTTGATTGAGTCTCCCTAGTGTTACATTAAAAGGGTAAAAAACCAACCCCTTACTCAGCGACAAATTAAGGTGGATTTTGGATCTTTCAATCCTAAACAAATTTATTACCAAAAGAAGTTTCAAGATGCTCACTTACGACCATCCGAGGCATCTACTTCCGCCCAATGCTTAGATCTCAAAAGTGGATCTCGAAGATGCCTATTATCACGTTCCTGTTGCTCCCACATACAGAAAATTTCTGGTGTTCAAAGGAGGGGAATTAAGTTATCAATTCACAGTGATGCCATTCAGTCTGACAATTGCACCAAAAGTCTTTACAAAACTGGCAAATATTCCCAGAAAGATCCTTGCAAAGGAGGGCATAAGAACCTTTGCTAACTAGACGATTGGCTGATAATGGGAAACTCTTTCGAAGATTGTCAAAGGGCGACCCAACGTACACTAGTACTATTTTAAAACCTTGGTTTAAAGATAAACCAGGTCAAATCAAATCTAATACCATGTCAAAAGTTGGATTGGTTAGGTCTCCAATGGGATACAAATCGGCAGTCAGTCAGTTTACCAGGAACAAAAGCAACAGATTTGATAAACAAAGTAGAAGCCTTTTGTGTAAAAGCACAAGGTTTCTTGGCACGATTGGGAAAAACTTCTGGGTCTGTTGAATTTTGCCACAATAGTGGTTCCATTGGGAAAATTAAGGAAAAAGCAACTATCTCATCTGGGCTCGAAGTTCCTTCGCAGAAACAGAAATGTTGCTTCTTCTCTCCCTATTCAGATAAAGAATCATCTGTTATGGTGGACAAACTGAGACAATCTAATCGGTCCCTCTCCCTGGGTTCCGCCTCAAACAGGTTTGGTCGTTTGTACGGATGCGTCCAAAATAGGATGGGGATACCATTCAGTCAAGGGAAGTGGAGCAACTTCCTTTGGGACAAACACATAAATATAAAAGAATCAGCAGTGGTCCTATTCTTTTTGTCGGCAAACACAAATTTACAAAATATGACGATCCTGTTTGCCATGGACAACAAAACGGCAGTGTTTTGTCTCAACCATCAAGGGTCAACAAGGTCTTGGCCCCTTCTACAACTGTCAGAAAAAAATTTCAGTATTTGTGTAACACACACACTTTACCTCAAAGCAACTTATATACCGGGAGTGCAAAACAATTGGGCAGATGCACTGTCCCGTCTCCGGCCAGTATCGACAGAAACGGAATGGTCCGTAAAGGTATCGGAGTTCAAGAGTCTAGTGAAGAAGTTTGGAACTCCACAGATAGATCTGTTTGCCTCCTTAACAAATCACAAGATACCAATTTATGCATCTCTGGATAGGTCAAATCTTTTAGAAAATGCCCTCCTCTTTGATTGGAACCTTTGGAATTAAATCTATCTATTCCCACCTGTGAAAATATTGCCCAAAGTGGTTCACAAACTCAGATCCTTCCGAGGCAAAGTCCTCTTAATTGCACCATATTGGATCCTACAACCTTGGTGCCTGGATCTGCTGGACTGGTGCCCGAATCCTCTACAATTGCAACAAGGATGTCTAGACCAGGTACAGGTTGTACCTCTCTAGTCCGGCATTCTGTGGTCCGGAACAATTTTAGTTTGTCCAATAGGTAGATAGGCAGTTATATATATATATATATATATATATATATATATATATATATATATATATATATATATATATATATATATATATATATATATATATATATACAGGGAGGAAAGGATATCCTGTAGGTAACTGTACATATAGTATAAGGGCCTGTGCCTCTTATAACAATTTTCTTTACTTTAATACTTACAACCATTGGTAGCGTGACGAGAGGAGGCTCGTGGTTATATGTAATGATAGTATCAAGTAATAGGGAAGAAATAACGGTAGATACTGTAGGTAAATAGCAGACACAATATACAAATACAATATTTATTTAAACATTAAAATGGAGGTAGGAGAAGAATATATGTACCAACAGACGAAACCTGGTACTATGCCCTCAGGCTCAAAATACTCACACCACTACTGGGTGGACATACTCAATAACACTCACACCACTACTGGGTGGACATACTCAATAACACTCACACCACTACTGGGTGGACATACTCAATAACACATAAACTCTTACAGTAACTTAGCACCATTAAGACCAGGGGCAACTGCCACTACAACACTCAGTCGTCAGGAGTGATACTCAAGCAACCGCCATGGGGTCCTGCCACCATGGGGTACTTTCCAACGAACTCTGAAGATCCCAGTGGAATAACACAACCACACCATAGCCCTACTGAGTTAGACACTCATCCACCAATGATGGGGGCTGGTAGTTGTGTGTGGCTTGGTGATCCGGGGTCACCTCGCGGGCCGAGCGTTAGGGTCAGACGGCCAGCTATGGGGGCCATAGGAAGTACTGATATACTGCCAGATTCTGGGGTCACTAAGTCTAAGGGGATAACTTAACTCTAATCTTAATTCCTAAGGGTCGCTGCCACCAGACCCCCTCTGGACAGCATGTAGCTCGTTAGGTAGCGAGCAGAGTGGACTAGGCATTGGGTTAGGTTTTCCATTGACCAGATCGATAAGGGTAAAGAAGGGTGAAACCATAACATGTCTTACTTGATTTATTCCTTATCAAACATACTGGTAAAAAACATATACATGAATTGGCCTTCCTCAGAAGAACAACGGAAATGTTGTTACCTAGATGGGTCCCAGACTCTTACATTGATGGCGTGTCATCCACCTACTTATTGCATAACAATCTGTGACCACCGTACCTCGGTCATTCCTTCTTACAATATCCCTTAACACATCAGACTGCTCCACCTGTATGGGATCTAGTACCGTCGGTTATCATACCTAGTAGCACCATCTCAACACACCTGTTACACTCCATACCTGCAAGTATGTGACTCCTTGTGACTTTTAGGTATACACAACAGGCACCTCGTTCGCACACCGCCCTCAGTGGGTAAAGACGAGGGCTTCACCTAGAGACATACCAGCACTATTTCTACGCCTGGTATTATAGGTCGCTCCAAGTGACGACCGCAGAGTTTCTCACGGTCTCCTTAGTTGTGACTATTCATTTGGAGTGGTGCGCTGGAAATCCACAGGTTCACAGTGGATTGGCATAGCGGGGAGTAGTCCCCACCTGTTGTGACGCTCAAAAGGACAATGGCGGCCGGGCGGCAAGGTACTCCGACCACATGGCACCTGAGGTGACGGTAGAACGAGGAAGACTCAGAAATAATGCCTAACGGGTGGTTATCCCACCCCTTAACACATTCCTATCACACTTATATATCCGGCAAAGCTTTAAACTGTAGTAACTTCTATTTATCAACCTTAATTATAGGGCGGGATATAGCCCGCTAGGACACTGACCTGAGGTGACGATAGAACGAGGAAGACTGAGGGCAGTGCCCCGCCGCTCCTCGTCACATAGGCCTACAGTTTCCAATCCTCAATTTACACTTTTGTTTCTTATGGTTCTCACCTGAACACTTTTCGGTATATTGTCACTCATGTCTTATAAACACATATTTTAATCCTAAATTACACACTAAGGTAAGGTCTTGGTTTGCTAGTGCTTGGGTAAATTCATGGGATTATAATATCAACGTGGCATCTGAGGCGGGTACATGACGCGCCTTGAAACAAAGGCTGAATGTTCATGGCGGGGGTGTATCAACTTCACTTAAAACTGTAATGAGGGATCCTCCTCTCACACATTGCACTATTTGAACACAGACATAAGATTCTCTGATCACTGTACCTGTCGTGGGTATATGTCACGTGAGGCTACGAGGTGTATTAAATTCATACCGACGCATACACGATATTTCCTTTCAAGTATAGTTTCTGGATCACTGTCAACACCTCACATAGTTCTGATACATTTATCCTTTTTCCAGATCATTGTTCTCATGTATTTTCCTATGATATCTGTTGGAGTTATGTTCGCTACACGCTCACAGACGTAAATAGTAAGACCTTCAAACCCTGATCCACACTTAGTCTTACAGTACACTAGTCCGGCTCAACTGGACTTTAACATTCATCTTATGCATACCCTGAGTGATCCTTAATGCTATGAATACATACACTTAATATGATATAACTATACCTGGGTACAATACAACACATGGTCTAGGAACCTTGAGTAGGTGAGTTGTCCTTTATCAATGTTTCCCGTTTTCTGAGGTTCTACAAGCGCGGTGCATTTGAATGTTATGTAGCGTAATATGAATTAAATGGGATTTTTAGGGATGACAATGATGTGCGCAGTACACTGAAGCGTCTGACGGTCAGGTCTCACGAAGATAACTGATCCTACTGGACCTCGGACATCTCTCCAGACATAGTGGATACAACATCCACGCTACAGACACGGCCTAGGCTGCGTTAGGGACCTGTATGGATGAAGGGGCAAGCACTTACTAACGGTGACAACGACATCTTGTTTCAGGGGACGTTATTGACGTAAACATTACTTCACTCAGAGCATATCAACTACGTTACTGTAACATTTGCACAATCAACTATTAATTGGGTCAAATCACTTAAAGAAGGGCGAATTACAACACAGAGTGGAACGACCTACCTGTATGGGTGAAGGGGCGAGCACTTACTAATGGTTGAAATGCCTGCGGCACCCTCACTCAAAATAGGTCCGGGAGTCCACCTACTTCTATTTCGATGAATTACTTTACTGTACACTCTGACGTAGAAACTGAGATTATGAACTCAGTTTCATTCCCTACTATTATCTTCACTAACAATGCTCTGACTGAGCTATCAAAAGCAAAAATTAAATTGATTACAAAGGGTTGGATGGCAACAGGTCCCAACATACAGCGTCTTGCTACGAAATCCGCGGATTATATTCAAAGTTCCCTTCAGACAAAGACGGCCTCTCGATGACGTCATCAAGGAAACAGAGAAAACGGGGGACGTTTCCACTGGGGGACTCAGAAGGTTTTGTGGACGTTTGAGCGTAATATGAATCCTTAAGGTTTTTAGGTTAGCCGTCATCACGATCATGACAAGACCACTATTCTAAGTTTGTCAATTTCTATCGTTTGAGAACAGAATCCACTCAGAAAGTGACAAGAGAATTTGAGAAGAAATTAATGTTTTTGGTTGTCCTGGTGTAGTCATTGCAGATAATGGAAGTAAATTTACAGCTGCACAGTTAAAGAAATTCTGTAGAGTAACTGGCATTAAGACTTATTTTACATTACCTTACCATCCCAGAGGTAACAGTGTCACTGAGAGAATGCACAGGACAATGCTTGCAATCATGTGTGCAGAAAATCCACTTCAATGGCCCAAATTTCTAGGTCCTACTCAATCTGCTTTGAACACGGCTGTGCATACTACTATTGGAATACAGCCTCATTTTGCATTTTTTCAAGATATGCACAGACAAGTATGAATTAACTTACCTGTAATAGAGAATGAAAGCAGTGAAGGTCTGAAAGAAGCTCATGGTTGATAAGGAGACATCTGCAAGAATGTCTCGAGAGACCAGGGAGAGAGCAAACAGGGCAAGAATGAACCAGACTATGCAGTTAGGAGAGGCAGTTTGAGTGAGGAATGAAGTTCCCATCCCTGGGACCAGTAGAAAGTTAAATGCAAAGTGGAAGGGTCCTTATATTATAAAGGAAATTATACGAGATGGAGCCGCATATGTGTTGACTAACCCATTGGATGAAGTGAGGTGATAAAGAGAGTGGCTGAGAAAGTTCAAAGATATTTCAGTAAAGACATGTTTGTTCAGCTGTATGAGCCCGTAATTCCACCTTACGATTCTTCCTCGGAGTCAGATGAAAGCGATAGCAGAAGTGTGGAAGATCAACCTGCTAATAGGTTCCTAGTGAGGCAGAGGAAACCAGTAGTTAGAATGGATTTGTGAGATATATACTTCCAGAATGTTATGTCTCTTAAGTATTTTTGGTTACACTGTGTGTTACATTTGATATAAATTTGTGGGGGAGACAGTTGATCAGGTGATTTATTGGAACTCTTATTGAGAGTTGATTTGTAGTGGTGTCTATATTGGATTGAGACTGTTGTTTTGGGGGTTGACTTTATCAGTTGTAATGAGGTCACCACTGTGTTGAATTCCATTTTTTTGTGTTGTTTTGTGGAAAATCCAGGTTTTTCTGTGTTTTGTGGAAAATCCTAAGGATTGCCAACACGGTTCTATACCGGGTCGCTCCTGCGTAACACAATTGCTCAAGGTATTGGATATTTGGATCCATATTCTAGAACGGGGTGGTAATATCGACAATATTTACCTAGATTTTGCCAAGGCTTTCGACAGTGTACCCCATGAAAGGCTGAAAATCAAACTGGAAGGGTACGGAATTCGGGGAAATGTCCTAGCGTGGATAGAAGACTTTCTAAAAGACCGCAAGCAGTGTGTGGTGATTAATTGCATGAAATCATCATCCGTACATGTCACAAGTGTGGTGCCACAGGGCAGTGTATTGGGGCCGCTGTTGTTTCATAAATGACATGCCTGATGTTGTACACTCCTCCGTACAAATGTTTGCAGATGACGCCAAGTTATTTCGGGAAATCAAGAACCAAGTGGACTGTGAAGAGCTGCAGAAGGACCTCTGTGGGCTCCAAGAATGGTCAAAGAAACGGCTGCTGAGATTCAATGTCACTTTTTTTACTTTTATCCTCTTCACCACTGATCGGCTCGTTAGCCGCTTGGGCGATTGGTCACGTCTCTGATTAGTTTTCCTTTTCTTTTATCCTCTTCACCAAAAGATCAGCTTGCTAGCCACCCGGGCGATCGGTCACGTCTCTGTCACGCACTGTTGGCAAGTACTGGGCATGCACCGGCTCCTGACTGTACCGGAACCCGCTCCAGTGTTGGTCAAGTCTTGTCTTGAAAGAGCTCACACTCGGTGCCGTCACAACACTTTCTGGTAGATTGTTCCAAGAGTTTACAACCCTCACTCCGAAAAAGTTTGCCTTCGCAGTTTTCTGGACTTGCAGCTTCTTCAATCTTGAGCTGTGTCTGGATTACTCTACCAGCTACCTCAAGAACACTACACATTCTGTCCTGTGGTCTGGTGGCAGTGACTAAGTTAAGAAGTACCCATAGAATTAAGTGATCACACTAAAGGGCAGTACAATACTGTATATGGGTTTTTCAGGAACGTATCACCACCGTATCTCAAGGTTTACCTGTACAGTATATCTATTTTAGCTTTAGAGTAAGACTAAGATTAAGATACAGTACCCTTATAACAGTTAACGTTTTATATTTACTGTAATTTTATCTTGGCGGTTCAAGAGAGCATCGGCCTACAAAGAGAAATAAAACACCTGATGTATTTTCAATTTATTGTAAGTAGAGGCATATTGTGGCCTACAAGAATGCAAGACAATGATATCTGGCAACTCAGCACCAAAAATAAATGAAAATCCTTGTACTTTTGAGGCTTGTGCGGTAAGATAAAATCCCACCTTGTAGTTTTACAGAGAGAATCTAGAGCCATACAACATGGATCAGGCTGTTTGAGAAAGGTCTGGGGAATGCTGAAATAACTAATTTTTTCACTATTTTTGTTTACTGTGATCATCATAATAAGCAGTGCAAAACTGATACCGGGTATACACTTTTAAATGCTGATGCTGCCAAAACAAAGAGAAAGTTTAAGTGCAACTTCCCCATAACCAATGCACTCCCTTGCTAACACAAACAGCAGCAGTCATGTTATTAAATGTATTAGAGATCGATCAATGAAATCCATGAGATCTATGAAAAACATCTGTACTGTAGATGTAATGTTGCACAGATATCAACAACACTGACTCATCAAATTTAAATTCTTAAGTTCAACAACATGACTCTTGCTGCCTCCCACCCATTGTAATCAAGTATTAATAACAAGTAGACCAACTTTAACATCTATTTGACAAAAATGGTGAAGAGAATATGAATCATACTCTGGTATAAGAATGACAGTCTCACACATATACAAGTACTGTAGTGTATGTACTAAAAATCGTGTTGGTTAATAGTACATAATGACTAATTGACAAACTGCAATTTGCTCCACTACCAGAGCTTATAAGCAGATTAGGACTGGGTTACCACAGCACAAAGCACTGCAAGTAACCCAACATTACAACCAATTAAATGTTCAGTATTTCGTGCATTAGCAGTGAACAGCTTTAAGCTGTCATTTGTGAATACACTCATTATTTAAAAATGTCAAAAGGATTATTTACCTGGGCACACATATATGATATGAACATCAATACAAACATTTAATACTGTACATTCAAAACCTCTCTAGCATACTTTCATAGTCCTAAAGCCAAGATGGAAATACTCACAACAGTTCTTAATTTGTCAAACCTGAACAAGTGGACTGACCTTGAAGTCAACACAGATCTAACAATACCTTGCAGGAATGTCTTTAAAGAGGAAGGTGAAGAGGGTGGAGGAGACAGGGGTGTGAGAGTAATCATTACAAACTATAGAAATGACCTATCTTGTTCTAAAATTAAGTTGTCCGTAAATTAAAACTGGCAGAAAATAATTCATACATAAACTTGGACAAATAGTTAACACCAAAATAATCCCAATGGTGAAGGAAATCCTCTTCTTCCTCTCAACCCTCGTGATCACCATGGCCATCTTCATAGTCCTGAACTCATCCTCCTTATCTCTGAGC
>NW_024722042.1:0-23268 GCF_018991925.1 Homarus americanus | reverse complement strand
GTGAGACACATTTAGAAGTGAAAGGCTAGGCAACAGAGTCGACAAATCTCGAAGATATTTTAGTGTGACGAACAATGAAAAAGTTTCTTCAAAAGATTATTCAAAGGCTGCTGACAACGTACAGTATAATAAGGAGGTCGGGGTGGGCTAGGTTGTACTGGAGGCAGGGTGTACTGTAGGAAGGCTGAGGTAGGCAGGTCATACAACATCTGGGGTCTGGAACACGTGGTAACCTGGATGAGACTTGAAGGCTTCCAGAATTTTGATTAAATCTGGATTCATGTATGGGGCGCCGTGTATGGGCCGCCCACCTCCACCAACATAAAGGAATATTATTGACAGCAAGGTGAAAGGTCGAGGGGCGTACCAGACGACGTCCATTGTGTAGAGAGAGATGAATAGAGAATAGTCTTTTGAAATAATATCTTACAGTTGTTCGACTTGTATAATGTATTGATGAATGTTGGCAAATATGTCATGAACTAAATGAATGAAACGAAACTCCATAAAATGAAAACTGGAATGTGTCGCAATACGTGAGGATAAAAAGATTTAGATAAAATTATGTTCAAACATATAGCTACATGCACATATATTGCTAGTTGTCTCTTATATTACTGATATATTACTGATATATTATTATTATTTCTGATCATAAAAATTCTAACTTTCTGTATTTTATTTTTATTTTTGGGGTTTTTTATTCGATTTTATTGTTTTAAATTTCTTCTTTCCCGCCACAAGGTTGACGGTGATCACCATTAACAAAGGTCAACAGGTCAATTAAGAGACAGGTGAATGAACTTCGACCACCAAAGGGTGATTATGGCGCTGACATCACGCGGGTAGTGTTAGCCAACCATCTCTCACTCACACCACACACACCCGCTCCTAACTTCCCCTCTCAGAACTCACGGGTGAATAAAATAAAAAACTCTCATCTTTACCTCTAAACACATGCTGATAGCTTAACTCAGGTGTTTCCCTTCACAAACACAAATGACATGAAAACACACATTGTGCCCAAACGACAATGGTCACCTGCAGGTCGGCGGAACAAAGTAATGGCGTAAATGAGTGTTAATGAGGCGCAGATGCCAGGTGAGGTAAGACACGCTACAATGGTGTGTGTGTGTGTGTGTGTGTGTATACGTAAGAGTGAAAGAGAGAGCAGTGCTTGCCATCACCCAGAAGAGGAGCATCATGACGGTCTCGGAGTCACAATAACAATAACTTCAGCAATACCCTCCACACTCAGCTCTTGTTAGACCCCCAGACAACACTGACAAGCTGAGACGAGACGAAAGGAAGGAAGAGAGAAAATGGAGATGGAAAGGGAAGGGACTGAACTGAACCCACAAGATATATTTCTAACCCACGCTATATTTCAAGCCCACACTAGATTTCTAACTCACGATATATTTCTAACTCACGCTATATTTCTAACCAATGATATTTTTCTAACCCATGATATGTTTCTAACCCATGATATTTTTCTAACCCATGCTATGTTTCTAACCCATGATGTTTTTCTAACCCATGATATATATCTAACCCATCATACTTTTAATAGATATTTTTTCTTTGCATGAAACAGTAGCCATCAATTAAACACTTATAAAGGTAATTGTTACTGTGGGGATAGAAATAATAGCACGAGTATTTCCACCCAGTTAAGAGTGAGATCTGTTACGATAATGGCAGAGGGATGTTTGGCTTAGTACAGTGCACACCTCTCCTCTCCTCTCCTCACCTCTCCTCTCCTCTCCTCTCCTCTCCTCTTCTCTCCTCTCCTCTCCTCTTCTCTCCTCTCCTCCTTTTTTTCTCCTTCTTTGATTCTTAACTTCCTTTCTCTATGCACAATTTACCTCGTCTGTCTGTCTCTAGACTTCCCACTATTTACAACTTATTTTTCTCTACCTCCTTCCTCCCTACAATTAACCTCTTTCTCTGTCTCTTCCTCCCTACAATTAAACTCTTTCTCTGTCTCTTCCTCCCTACAATTAACCTCTTTCTCTGTTTCTTCCTCCTTACAATTAAACTCTTTCTCTGTCTCTTCCTCCCTACAATTAACCTCTTTCTCTGTCTCTTCCTCCCTACAATTAACCTCTTTCTCTGTCTCTTCCTCCCTACAATTAACCTCTTTTACCTTTCCCATCCTTACCAATTAACCTCTTTCTCTGTCTCTTCCTCCTACAATTAACCTCTTTCTCTGTCTCTTCCTCCTACAATTAACCTCTTTCTCTGTCTCTTCCTCTACAATTAACCTCTTTCTCTGTTTCTTCCTCATACAATTAACCTCTTTCTCTGTCTCTTCCTCCTACAATTAACCTCTTTCTCTGTCTCTTCCTCCTACAATTAACCTCTTTCTCTGTCTCTTCCTCCCTACAATTAACCTCTTTCTCTGTTTCTCCCTCCCTACAATTAACCTCTTTCTCTGTCTCTTCCTCCCTACAATTAACCTCTTTCTCTGTCTCTTCCTCCCTACAATTAACCTCTTTCTCTGTCTCTTCCTCCCTACAATTAACCTCTTTCTCTGTTTCTCCCTCCCTACAATTAACCTCTTTCTCTGTCTCTTCCTCCCTACAATTAACCTCTTTCTCTGTCTCTTCCTCCCTACAATTAACCTCTTTCTCTGTCTCTTCCTCCCTACAATTAACCTCTTTCTCTGTTTCTCCCTCCCTACAATTAACCTCTTTCTCTGTCTCTTCCTCCCTACAATTAACCTCTTTCTCTGTCTCTTCCTCCCTACAATTAACCTCTTTCTCTGTCTCTTCCTCCCTACAATTAACCTCTTTCTCTGTCTCTTCCTCCTACAATTAACCTCTTTCTCTTGTCTCTCCCTCCCTACAAATTTAACCTCTTTCTCTGTTTCTTCACTCCTTACAATTAACCTCTTTCTCTGTCTCTTCCTCTACAATTAACCTCTTTCTCTGTCTCTTCCTCCCCTGGTCGCCTCTTTCTCTGTATCTTCCTCCCTACAATTAACATCTTTCTCTGTCTCTTCCTCCCCTACAATTAACCTCTTTCTCTGTTCTTCCTCCTTTACAATTAACCTCTTTCTCTGTCTCTTCCTCCCTACAATTAACACCTGCTCTCTGTCACCATGCCCTACAATTAACCTCTTTCTCTGTCTCTTCCTCCCTACGATTAACCTCTTTCTCTGTCTCTTCCTCCCTACGATTAACCTCTTTCTCTGTCTCTTCCTCCCTACGATTAACCCCTTTCTCTGTCTCTCCCTCCCTACAATTAACCTCTTTCTCTGTCTCTCCCTCCCTACAATTAACCTCTCTCTCTCTCTCTCTCTCTGTCTCTCTCTCTCTCTCTTACCATATACCATTCTTAACTACCCACTTCGCCGTCCCTAAGTACCAGGGGAAGTACAAAACAACAGCGGCTACACGCAAGACTGACTCTGTGCACAATTATATAAAAAAACTTCCTTGAGCATTACAGATCAGGGAACTGTTTTCCTCCTATATTATAGTTCCAGGTTATATGACAGTGATATGTACACAGCGAGATTTCCTGTGGTGAGAGCTATGAGGAAGAGGATGATGAGGAGAAGGGGTTGGGAGGAAGAATAAGAATAAAAGGAAGAGGAGGAGGAAAAAGGGGAGTAAGAAGATGTTGATGAGGAGGAAGAGGAGGAGGAAGATGGTGTAGAGGAAAAGGAGGAAAAATAAGAAGAGGAGGAAAAAAAGGGGGAAGAAGAAAAGGAAGAAGAGGAGGAGGAGGAGGAGGAGGGGGGGGAAAGGAGGAGTGGAAAGAAGAAGAGAAGAAGGAAGAATAGGATTAGGAAGTACAAGAACAGAAAGAAAAAGAATAGGAGTAGTAATAAAAGAAAAAGAGGAAAAATAAGAATAAGAGGAATAGGAAGGAAGAGGATGTTGGTGTGTCAATGTTACGCAGGCGACTAACAGCTGCATCACGAGTATGTTTTTTTCTCTCAAGGTTTTCAAGGGGGGAGAGACTACGACATGTAGGTCATCAGTGCACTGGAGTAATGCAAGTAAGAGGAACTAGACAACGGTGATGGTAGTGCTGGGATTAGAGAAAGGGATCACGGTGATTTGCGTATCTGGTCGCGGGTGTCCCTTGTCCTAGCGGGCGTAACTCGCCAAAAAAAAAAAATAGAACTGACAGGATTTATGGGAGGAATGGGCCAAAAATTGCATAGTTTGTCAGGGATGATTCGTAATTGAGTTTTAGAGGTATTGGAGGTTAGATTACCCGCGTGTGTCGTGACAATATGATCGAGGTAGAAAGTGGAGGTGCTGTTAAGATCACCTGGGAGGTAAGTGCAAAGGGAGACTCCTCGTGATATGTGGGGACGAAGTATATAGTGTTGTCTGAGACGTCTGGTTATGAGATGGTTCTATTTGTGGTTACAGAGAGCCCTGAGGCACCCCGGCATCCGTGGAAAAGTAACTGAAATCAATGAAAATTATTATGAGACTTTTAGCAACACAACACTCTCCTTCTGTCCTACAGTGTCGCATTTCGCTTCCGGGCCACCGTCAGTAGAACCAGTTGTAGATGCGTACTTAGTTTTATAGATGTGGAAGTGAAGACGGTCAGGTGAAGTGCTGGCCACGCTGCCTCCTTGTGTTACGTATACTTAGTATATTCACTATGCTGTACCCATACTGCTCCTAACTGAGACTCAGGGAGGAGGGCTGGAGGAGGTACAGATTAATATGCATAAACTAAATTAAAAAAGAAGTTCCCAAAGAGGTGAAAAAAAAGAGGACTCATCAGAGGATCGTCACCAACCCTCAGACATGACGATAACACTACGATTGATTAATTGATTTTATGTAATTGTATGGACATGTTCTTCTAAGATAATCATAGTCATTTGACCACACACACACACACACACACACACACACACACGTGCATATATACATACACGCATACGTGCATACATACACACACACACAGGTGCATACATACACACAGGTGCATACATACACACACGTGCATACATGCACACACACGTGTATACCTACATGCACACACACGTGTATACCTACACACACACACACGTACACATACAGACACACACACACACACACACACACACCAGTTCCTAACTCTCTCTCAGATCTTACTCTTCACTGATTTTAAGACTTGAAGCAACAGTTTAAGAATGTGTTGCTGGCAATAAAAAAGAATATACCTTGAATTTTTGCCAAGTTTTCACGTGTATGAAACCCTCACGTGTCTTCATGATTATTCTTTAAAAGTTCCCTCTGTTCTTTACCTCAAGTTTGTCAGTAACGTCTTTTAGTGAAGGTCGCATCTCAAACATCACATCGCCACTCTTAATTAGAGCGCCTCGCTGGCCCAATAGATACACACTATCCCAGCACACACACAACTGACCTCCGCAAACCTCAACTAGATGAAACTTGTTCCACAAATGAGAAAATTCTCAGTCTGGTGACACAGAAGAGTTGTGAGACAAAGTTAGCATATTATCAAAACAAATCTGGCACATCCTTCCGTGTCGAGTCTTTACTGAGATATAATGTGTATATATACATATAATTTGGGGGTTATGTTTCAGACATTAACTCTCAAGGATTTAGCTTGTGGAATAGTGTCTGGCCTCAGTGTATATTAAAATATATTCAGTCTGCCATTAACGCCATTAATCGATCACATGTTTATACAGAAGTAACTAAATCTGTACATGAAACACTTGTAATGATCATACTTGTGAAAGGAAATGATTGATAATGGTCAGTGTAACTATTGTGTTCTGAATCGAACGTTAGCCCGATTGAGTGTAATTAAAATATATATATATATACAATCAACACCTCAACCCGCCAGGATTCGAACCCACGCCCCACGAGCACATGACTGTGACCGGGGAACGCTAACCCCTGGAATCCTGGCGGGTTGAGGTGTTGATTGTATGTAGAAGTCCGCGTGTTTATTGGGCTAATGAAATAATATATATATATATATATATATATTGATAAAAACACACGGGAAAAGGGAAACAACGGAGCACCTTAGCTTTCGTCTTTATTCAAGACATCTTCAGAGCAGTTGCCTCTGAAGATGTCTTGAATAAAGACGAAAGCTAACTAAGGTGCTCCCCGTTGTTTCCTTTTTCCCGTGTGATTTTATCAAGATTTATCTTATCCACGTTTTCATTGTGGATCTACATGAAATAAATAAATATATATATATATATATATATATATATATATATATATATATATATATATATATATATATATATATATATATATATATATATATATATATATATAAAACCACTTCTTTAAGTTCAAGAATGAAGTAACACTCTACATCGACACGTTATAGCACCAACTTTACTCTTTTAAACGACAAAATTATTCACACGCGAAGAAGTTTCGATTCACCACAGTCTCTCGCACACTTGACACTGTTATGAAGACAGCAGACGAGGATGTTGTCCGCCACCATTTATAGCCACAACAACACTCGCCACTCCTCCTGCTGCAGATATCCACAAGTTAGTCTTTCAATTAAAAGAGATACTTCAAAAACGCGAGGGAGACGGAAACGCGGTTCACAAAATACTGTCTCTCTGTTACTGAATGTATGAAGAGAGGGGGAATGAGGAGAGAGAGAGAGAGAGACTGTGGAAGAAAGGAGTATACGTGTGTGTGTTCCAAGCCTCACTATAACATGGCCCTGTGAACCAGTGGCCAGCTGGAGACCCTCTACACTGCCTCTCCCACACACTCTTCCAGCCCCGAGCCCCCTCTCCCATCCCCCCATGCCCGTGTCTTGCGGTCTCCTCCCAACTCTCACCACGCGCTCACTCTCTCCACAACCAATGGTGCTCTCCTCTCCCTCTCTCTCTCTCCTCCGGCGGGCCAGGCGTCACACTGACTGGTGTACGAGTTTAAGAGCAGAGCTGAGGGGATGGGGCGGGGGGAGCTCTGCATGCATTCTCCAGCCGCTTGGTTGAATGGCTGCAAGCTAGGATCTCAATAGGTTCACACCGCTCGTACAAACACGTGTGTCTCTTTTATCGTGTGCTTGACGGAAATTTAAATAAAAATAGTTCAGTGATTTTGTAGGGATTAGAGGAATGAGTTGAGTACCTGTAAAGTTCCCTAAAAACAAGTTTCTTTCGTGTTTAGGTTTTTCAATGTTGTGGTTAGAGGAGGGAATACTAATCTTGGGTGGTTGTATAATTCTGACACCTTTGTTGGTTCAGCCCAGAGGAGTACTGTAGTAGGTCTGAGGGGTCTTGAACACTGGTCTGGG
Organism: Homarus americanus; assembly: GCF_018991925.1. Classification (NCBI taxonomy): domain Eukaryota; kingdom Metazoa; phylum Arthropoda; class Malacostraca; order Decapoda; family Nephropidae; genus Homarus; species Homarus americanus. Next base: position 15,984 of record NW_024722042.1, on the reverse strand, counting down.
TGGTTTTGTAGGAATTCTATAGAAATTTTGGAGGAGTTTTGTAGGAGTTCTGAATGAATTTTGTAGGAGTTATGCAACAAATCTGTAGAAGTTTCGTTGGAATTTTGTAGGAAGTTTTGTCTGAAAGTCGAATAATTGTAGAGTTGTGTTTGCCCGTGTGTCCTACGAATGGTTGCTGGGTGGTGTTCGCCTCTAAGGTTCTCTCCAACAGCTGGGTAGAACAATTTAAGGTTCGGTAGAGTTGATGGCGCCTGCTTGTGTTGGCTCACAGTGTGGTGGTGTCATGGCGCTTCGTAATGGTTGTATGCACCTGTTATACTTCCAAATTTTGCTGTCGATTGATTAAAATGGTCATATTATAATATTGTGTATGATCCTGTCTGTTGGCGTATATTCGTGTGTGTGTGTGTGTGTGTGTGTGTGTGTGTGTGTGTGGTAGTAGCAGTACTTAGTTGTGGTGTGTGTGTATATATACCTGTTATGTAATGGTCAGCATGCTCGCCTAGCAAGTGAGCAGACCCGGGTTAGATCCCGGGCAGGGTGAAACTACGGTCAAGTTTCTTACACCATTTGCCTCTATCTACCCAGTGCAGTTGGTGAGGTGTCCGGTCTTCTCTGACTGTTCCTTGACATTGGGTCATGCAGCTCGTTAACTTAGAGTGTGGTTGTTGTGTTGGCGACAGCTTCTAACCTTAAAACAAATTCACGCCTAGGTGGCCCTTGGGCTGGCCATCCTCGTTACACGAGGGGCAACCATTATTAATAATATTATTATTATTATTATTATTATTATTATTATTATATTTATTATTATTATTATTATTATACACAAGAATACACACACACACACATAACTAACAAATTAACAAGACGTCGCCAGGATCTACAAGTAACTCACACCACGGGTCATTACAGACCAAGTACTGTATACTGAAAAAATATAAAACCCTCTATCATTAATGACAAGACAACTTTAACAACGACATTATCATAATACTGTCCACCTGAGAATAATTATTAGTATCTGTTCACTTTTATAAGCAATTATACGCATGTTATGTTACGTCTAAACAACATATATATAAACAACACTTTTTCCACTGTATATTATTAAAATAATTCCCTTAAAACTGATCTTTTATTCAATTCGTGGCTTCCCACTCACTGCTTCCCCTAACTCGGCTCATTCCTCACCTGTATTGTACACATTATTCACCCCCAGTGGCCTTATGTTCCTCTACCTACTGTACCTTGGAGACCTCTAATTATCAACCCTCATAAGGGTGGTCCAATAAACCCGTCACTCTATCTCCCTTATGCTTACACGGGTCCCGGTCCAAAAAACCCTAATTTAACCTGAGCATTAATGCCTAACCTAACCTAACCTAACCTAACCTGAATATTGCGGCATGAAGACAATCACCATGAGCCCTAATACTAAAACTTTAGGTTGGGTAAGTTGGGGTCCATTAGAACTGGGGTCCATTAGAACTGGGGTCCATTAGGACTGGGGCCTTTTAGGAATGTAACCTATTAGCACTGGGGTCTATTAAGACTGAGGCCTATTAAGACTGAGGCCTATTAGGACTGGGGTCTACTATGAATGTAGTCTATTAGGAATGGGGTCTATTAGGAATGTGGTCTATTAGGAATGGGGTCTATTAGGAATGGGGTCTATTAGGAATGGGGTCTATTAGGAATGGGGTCTATTAGGAATGGGGTCTATTAGGAATGTGGTCTATTAGGAATGGGGTCTATTAGGAATGGGGTCTATTAGGAATGGGGTCAATTAGGAATGGGGTCTATTAGGAATGGGGTCTATTAGGAATGGGGTCTATTAGGAATGGGGTCAATTAGGAATGGGGTCTATTAGGAATGGGCTCATTAGGAATGTGGGTCTATTAAGATCAGTCTGGCTGAGAATGGCCCACAGAACAGTCATTAGGAATGGGGCCCATAGGTAGACCAAATGGTCAGGTAATGGGGTCTAGGAATGGGGGTCTATTATGACTAAATGGACACTGGCCCAGATAGGACTGGGGTCTATTAGGAATGGGGTCTATTAGGAATGGGGGCCCACATGACTGGGCCCATGAAATGGGCCCATTAGAACACCATTAGGAATGGGGGCCTATTAGGAATGGGGGTCTATTAGGAATGGGGCCCATTAGAATGTGGCTCATTAAGAATGGGGGTTCATTAGCAATGGGGTCTATTAGAACAAAAATAATTAGGAAATGGGGTCTATTAGGAATGGGGTCTGTTGGCATCAGGGGTCTATTAGGAATGGCCCATTATGACTGGGGTCTATTAGGAATGGGGGTCTATTAGAATGGGGGGCTCCAATTATGACGGGCCCACAGACTGGGGTCTATTAGGAATGGGGTCTATTTGGAATGGGGGGTCTATTATGACTGGGGTCTATTAGGAATGGGGGGTCTATTATGACTGGGGTCTATTATGAATGGGGGGTCTATTAGGAATGGGGTCTATTAGGAATGGGGGGTCTATTATGACTGGGGTCTATTAGGAATGGGGTCTATTATGAATGTAGTCTATTAGGAATGGGGTCTATTAGGAATGGGGTCTATTAGGAGTGCAACCAAATGTATTATACTTCAAATGACTCCATATCCTACCCCTGTCCCTGACCACACTGTCTTCAAACACAGTACGTACTCCAGTAAGGCAACTCTGTTTTTGCATAAATTAACTTTCAACATTTTCCCTTTGTAAACTTCTCTAAGGCATCCTAACAATGTCGTATTCATTCTCTCTCTCTCCTTACACAATAGACTCGTGTGTGTGTGTATGTGTGTGTGTGTGTGTGTGTGGCAATTGTGTTGTGGTTGGGTTTCATTATGTGGGTGTGTTTATGAGTTACAACAAAGCCGACTATACTGTATATTCCGGGGCTAGAATTTAACTAAACCCAAAGAAACTTAATCTAACCTAACTTAGTCATGAGATATTCTAGTCTAAAAATAAAAAATCTATTTTAACTTGTTCTAATCTAAGCTAACTTATTGTTAACTCGCCTAGAGTAGCTTAATACAACTTAGCCTAACATAAAATGCTGTCTAGTCACCAAGAAAAGTCCGGTCGCTTCTCCTCCTGAACCACGAAACGTCATGAATCCGAAACATTTATGAGCAATATATTTTATCAGTGTCTACTACTTCGGGTTCACGAGTCTGAATCCCGGGGTTCGTGGTTCAGGAGGAGAGGCGTCAAGACTTTTGTTGGTGACTGGACCCTAACCTAACCTAACCTAACCTAACCTAACCTAACCTAACCTAACCTAACCTAACCTAACCTAACCTAACCTAACCTACGCGCGATTTCAATATGGAAAGTCTTGGCTACTTTTGGGGTCCAGGGTCACGGTCTAGTTATCCTTTCAGCTGTCTCCATCTATCACTCTGTCGTTACGTTTTTACAATGATTCGTGTGATGCTAAATTAGTAAGTATGATATGTAATTACGTAACTGATTCATGAATTTATTGGTTAAATGAATTATGAATAAACAACACTAACACTAACAATAATAATAATAATAATAATAATAATAATAATAATAATAATAATAATAATAATAATAATAATAATGTAAAACGAGATACAACGATTCAATTCGCATGTAGATTATTAATATTTTCTCACACAAATCCAATTTCACAAAGAAGAAAAAAAGAATAGTCAATGAAAATATTTACCGCCAATATAACTTCAAGCAACAACTTAAGTTTCTTCATATGTGTAATTTTATATATCTGTTTCCCGTCTTCGAGATACCCGTCAAAATAACTTGTGTGCCGTTCACTCCGTCACCCCTTACTGCTCTGTCTAATCACCAATCTTTAAAACAAACCTAATTCACAACTCTTAACAACTGGTCGAATTATCGTTCAGAATCTGTAATTTTGTCACTAATTATATATGAATGCAATTAGGTTTGGAATTACACTGAGTCGATCATAAGGAGATTTTGTTCACTCAGTACAAGTTAAAAATACAAAATTAAGTCAGTCAATCTTTCTAAGTATTCTTCTCTAACTTAATTGTGTAACCTAATTGGTGTTCAGATGACGTATTTAGTTATGGTTGAGGTATAATTATGATTTTTTTTTTTTTTTGACATTTTAGGTGAAATGATTTAGTTAAGGTAAGTGTTATACCTTTACCTACCACAGGTACTCTTCATACGAACCTCTGAGTATCTGAACCCAACCAGTTCATTATTTGCCTTTCAAGATTCACTCCAACACTGACGCCAATACTCACTCCAACACTCCAACTCGTTCCTACACTCACCCCAACAATCACTCCAACACTGACGCCAACACTCACTCCAACACTCCAACTCGTTCCTACACTCACCCCAACAATCACTCCAACACTGACGCCAACACTCACTCCAACACTCCAACTCGTTCCTACACTCACCCCAACAATCACTCCAACACTGACGCCAACACTCACTCCAACACTCCAACTCGCTCCTACACTCACCCCAACAATCACTCCAACATTTACTCCATAATTCACCCCCAACAGTCACTCCAACTCGTTACAACACTCCAACACTCACTCCTACACTCACTACAACACTAATTACAACACTCACTCCAAAACTCACTCCAACACTCACTTCTACACTCACTCCAACTCACTCCAACGCTCAGTCCAACACTCTTTCACTCACTCCAACACTCACTCCTACACTCACTACAACACTAATTACAACACTCACTCCAAAACTCACTCCAACACTCACTTCTACACTCACTCCAACTCACTCCAACGCTCAGTCCAACACTCACTCCTACACTCACTCCTACACTCACTCCAACTCACTCCAACGCTCAGTTCAACACTCTTTCACTCACTCCGCCACTCACTCCGACACTCATCCCAACACTCACTCCAACACTCATCCCAACACTCACTCCAACTCACTCCAACGCTCAGTCCTACACTCCTACACTAACTCCAACATTACCATGAGTTAGGAAAAAAAAGCCGAGGAAAAAAAAAAGCCGAGGGAAAAAAAAGCCGAGGAAAAAAAAAGCCGAGGGAAAAAATAGCTACACATAGTTGTTTCTTTCTCCCTTTCGACGGCCGTTCATGTTCACGTCACAAGGCCTCTGGGTCTCCTAGTGGAGTCGGTGTTGGAGAGTAGATGAAAAACTGATCCTCCAATCTGTTGCGAAATGAGTAAGGTTGAAAAGGGAAGGAAAGGAGAATGAAGAAACGCATAATCAGCCACGAAATGAATAACGAAGAATACCCAGAAGTATGGGTGAATAAAACGCCCATGATGAATAAAAACGCCCATGACGAGGGAAAATCCAAAGTAAGGATGAATAAAACGCCCATTAAGAAGAAAACCCATAGGTAATAAAACGCCCATGATGAGGAAAACCCATAAGCAAGGGAAAAAACCCTCCCATTAAGAGGAAAACCCATAAGTAAGGATGAATAAAACGCCCATGACGTAAATAAACACACACACACACACACATTTTGCAAGAAAAACAAACACATTTATGATATGAAGGAAACTGGTAAAGCAGACATGTACAAAAAACTTAAATAAAATCACAAATAATAAACAAAAATTATTTCTATATTGTTGATCATGAATCAATACAATTAGAAGAGAAATCTGCTAAAAATACATGCATGATACATACATACATACATATATTTTTTTTTTTTTACTGGGATTAACCCACCCGGACACAGGTCACTGACCCACATCACGGCCAAGGGGGTGAAAAAAAAAATAAAAAAAAAATGAATAAATAAATAAATAAATAAATATATAATAATAATAATAATAATAATAATAATAATAATAATAATAATAATAATAATAATAATAATAATAATGATAAGGATAAGGATAAGGATAATGATAATGATCATGATGATGATGATGATAATAATAATTAAAATAATAATAATAATAATAATAATCATAATCATAATAATAACAATAACAATAATAATAATAATAATTATAATAATGATAATACTAATACTAATAATAATAATAATAATAATAATAATAATAATAATAATAATAATTAATAAAACCAAATAAAAATTATAATAAAAAATAAAATAATAAATATAATAATAATAACCATAAATAATTAAAACAAAAATAAACCAAGAGTGGGAAACGATATGCAGTATATTGTGTTGTCACTAGTAAGAGATACAATTGAGACCCTGCAATTGTGTGTAAATGAGACAGAAAGTCAGATCAGCAACCTGGGACTTAATGTTAATATCTTCCCAAGCGGTAGTACCTCCCTGTTTGGTAGCTGCCGACTACCTACCTACCTACATACATAAATACAGTACATACATACATAAATAAATACACGTTACCAAAGTTCATACAGAATATATGTTGCTTAATCCAGCTTAATCCAGCTGTTAAACTTGTACCAGTAAGTCAGAGTACAAAACCAGTAAACAACAACAACAACAACAACAGGTATCGTAGAGAAATGTTTAGAGAATAATACAATAATCCTTAGACTGAAGAGTTTTTTTTGGCGTCGTCCTTGTAATCATAAAATAACCACAAGGACTCAATGGTCTAAAAGCTTTAAGAAAACTAAACACATAAAAATTAATTAAACATCTACGTACAGAACCACGGGGAGTATGAATGTACAGACAGACAAACAACATCACAGCAATAAACAGGTCCCCTACATTAGCAATGGACGAATAAAATATCAACTCCCTTTATATAATTAACTATAGAGAATAAACATTATATCAATATATTGTACAATAATCGATAAAATGTATACGATATATACTCAATCAATGTTATTCTATATAAACATATATTTCGTAAAAATGTTTTTCCGACAGAATGTCATATATAGGCGCCCCCCCCCCCCTACCCTCCACCCCACACAGGACCTCGCGTGAATCACAGGAAACCATTCAGAAAACACTACTATATTACAGGGTCTTGGTACAAACGTGCACGGAGGATGAACATGAATTCCCGGTTCCATACGCTCTACTGCTTCACGCTCCTATAAAGTTGTGTCCTGCAAAGTGAAGGCAAACAGCTGAACTCAATACACAATCCGAACGTTGCAAGACGATTCCCCTGAAGGAATGATAAACATGGTGTAGTGTGAGGGAGGCAGCACGACCATACAGTGATAGCGAGTTATGTAGCTGGATACTGCGCTAGATGTCAACCATTACTTGATGAGATAAAAATCTGAATACATAAATGAGAGAGAGAGAGAGAGAGAGAGAGAGAGAGAGAGAGAGAGAGAGTAACACGTTCTTTGATTTCACAGCACGTTCCTTGACTCGCAATACGTCCCTTGACTCGGCATGTTCCTTGATTCAACATGTTCCTTGACTCACAAAACGTTCCGTGACTCAAAATGTTCCTTGACTCACAACATGTTCCTTGACTCCTAACACGTTCCTTGACTCTCAACACGTTCCTTGACTCTCAACATGTTCCTTGACTCACAATACGTCCCTTGAGTCAACATTATCCTTGACTCACAACATGTTCTGTGACTGAACATGTTTCACGACTCTCAACACGTTCCTTGACTCAGTGGTGAGGCAACATGATCACTACCACGGTTGCCTCACACTCTCCTCCCTCAAACCTTTACACCATCTCCCTCAACGACCCACAACACACTAGCCTCTTGGTTTTATATATTTATGTAAATATATACACATGAAACTATATATTTGTATGTATACTTCATATTTCCCTCACTCCATAAAAGTAAGTATGTTTGTGTATGAATTTATGTATATCTTTCATATTGCCACTTACCCATGCAGGCACATTAATGTCTATATATATTTATACGTAACAAATAATATGCCCGTTTATTCATTTATTCACGTATTTCACTATATTTAAGTAAACGTCTTCTTGATTACCCATACATTTACGTATATATATATATATGTTCTATATATGTGTGTATATGTGGCATCAATATAGCTCAGAGAATAGTGTCATACAACAGGAGTAACAGTGCCAAACAACAGCAATAAATAATAGTGCCACACAACAGCAGTACCGGTGCCATATAGCAGCAGTAACAGTGTCACACAACAGCAGTAACAGTGTCAGACAACAGCAGTAACAGTGCCAGACAACAGCAGTAACAGTGTCACACAACAGCAGTAACAGTGTCAGACAACAGCAGTAACAGTGCCACACAACAGCAGTAACAGTGCCACACAACAGCAGTAACAGTGCCACACAACAGCAGTAACAGTGTCACACAACAGCACACAGTGCCACACAACAGCAGTAACAGTGCCACACAACAGCAGTGTAACAGTGCCACACAACAGCAGTAACAGTGTCACACAACAGTACAACAGTGTCATACAATAGCAATAACAGTGTCACACAACAGCAGTAACAGCGCTACACAACAGAAGTAACAGTGTCACACAACAGCAGTAATAGTGCCACACAACAGCAGTAACAGTGCCACACAACAGCAGTAACAGTGTCACACAACAGCACAACAGTGTCATAACAGCAATAACAGTGTCACACAACAGCAGTAACACAACAGCAGTAACAGTGTTTCACAACAGCAGTAATAGTGTCACACAACAGCAGTAACAGTGCCACACAACAGCAATAAATAGCCATAAATGAGCAATAACAGTGTCACACAACAGCAATAACAGTGTCACACACAACAGCAGTAACAGGCAATACACAACAGCAGAAGAAAAGCCACACAACAGCAATAACAGCAATCATACAACAGCAATAACAGTGTCATACAACAGCAATAACAGTGCCACACAACAGCAGTAACAGTGTCACACAACAGCAATAACAGTGTCATACAACAGCAATAACAGTGTCACACAACAGCAGTAACAGCGCCACACAACAGCAGTAACAGTGTCACACAACAGCAGTAACAGTGCCACACAACAGCAATAACAGTGTCACACAACAGCAATAACAGTGTCATACAACAGCAATAACAGTGTCACACAACAGCAGTAACAGCGCCATTATAAAGTATCTCACACGCGCCATCATATTACTTGAGCCTTAAATCAGTGTCCTATAAGTTGTGGCAGCGAAGACAAGTCAGCAGTTTATGGGATTAAGCATAATATATCACCTGGGCAACAAGACCCTGTACACGTTTAGTTCCCCCCACTTGTGTAGCCTCTATGATCACACCCTCGCTCCCACTCCCCAGAATCACCCAGGAGGAGGAGAACCTTAGTGCTAAAGTTATGCGTAAGGTAATCTAAGGGGCAGACACTTGGTTCCATCTCATAGAGCCACCGTGATTGAGAACCTGACACAAAGTTCTGTTGGGTGAATACTAAATCTTGGATATCTATGGTTGAGAGATAATCAACTACAACACAACTATCTATGGTAGAATATTCAAAGTCATGTCATCAACCTCAATCTCCAGGCGGGGTTTTATGTATTAGAAGCGAACTAAACCTAACCTAAACTATATTAACCAAGCCAAACCTAACTTAACATAACCTAACCTAATCTAAATTAACCAAATCCAATATAACCAAGCCAAACCTAATCTAATTTAACCAAACCTAACCTAACTTAACCAAACCTAACCTAACTTAACCAAAACTAACCTAACATAACCTAACCAAATCAAGGCTCACCTAAACTACCTTAAACAAACCAATCCAAACCTAACCTAACCTAACCGAGCTAGACCTAACCTACCCTAACCAAATGAAACTTAATCAGATCAAAAATATTCTAACCAACCAAAACTAACCTATGACAAAACCTAACCTAACCTAACCTAACATGACCGAACATAATCTAACTCTTGGAAACTGGCTTCCTTGTCCTAATAATATCCGATCCTAATGGTTAGGTTAGACTGATGGCAGACAGACAGACATACAGACAGACAAATAGGCAGACAGGCAGACATACAGACCGATAGGCAGACAGACTTAGGCGTTCACAGTCAATAACAACAATGACAACACACCACTTTCTCACCTCCACCACCACCATATCTCCACCACAACCACCTCCTCCACCACACTTCCTCCTCCATCATCAACACTCCCACCACCTTATCTCAACACCTCCACCACCACCACAAGCACTCCACACCCCTTTATCACCACCACATCACCACCACATCACCACCACCTACATACTGTACCTCCACCATACAACAGTAGTAAAACAGTACCACATAACAGCAGTAACAGTGCACATCCACACCTCTTCCACCACCACCACTTATCCTCGGGAGTAAATTTAACTCCTGTTGTATTGGCGAGGTTACAGAGGCTGTCAGTATAAACGTCTGTTGTATTGGCGAGGTTACAGAGGTTGTCAGTATAAACGTCTGTTGTATTGGCGAGGTTACAGAGGCTGTCAGTATAAACGTCTGTTGTATTGGCGAGGTTACAGAGGCTGTCAGTATAAACGTCTGTTGTATTGGCGAGGTTACAGAGGCTGTCAGTATAAACGTCTGTTGTATTGGCGAGGTTACAGAGGCTCAGTATAAACATCTGTTGTATTAGCGAGGTTACAGAGGCTGTCAGTATAAACGTCTGTTGTATTGGCGAGGTTACAGAGGCTGTCAGTATAAACGTAACAAACCAAGAAACTGACAACAAACTGACACCTGTAAACTGGTTGCTGACATAAAATGAACTAAATTCATTACTTTCTCGCAAGGTTGTAAGGGCAGGGTAGGTGCTTGATAGTGCTGCATCTGTCTTGTCCTGTCGAGCAGTTCTTGAGGTGTGGTAAGAAGCTAAAGGTGAAGAAGGATGACTTATCACCACACCTGGGCGACACAACATAATACTGTGAATATTCAGGATTATTGATTTTAGTGTGTTTCTTATTATGCAGAAATTGGTTTGGTTGTGCCTACCTTACGATCATTAATAAAAGAGTTTCCTTACGACTCGGTACAGTCTTAATAAAGTAACTGTAATGGTGGCTAATGTCTCATATATTTATCCAAAAATAAATTAATTAATTAATAAATAAATAAATAAATAAATAAATACATAATCTAATCTTGCATGACACAACCTAATGTAACCAAAAATAATACGAAATCGTGAGTTAGGTTTGGTTAGGTTAAGTTTGGTTAAGTTAGGTTAGTTGGTTCGTTTTCCTGTACTAAAAGAAAAAAACTGCATGATTAATGGTAGAAAAATGGAGGCAAGAACTAATTTTACCTAAATAAAGTTGAAAGAATTTATAGTTGGTATATTATCTCCATCAAATACTTATAAACAACCCAAGTTATAGTATAGTACAACAGCGCTACGCACAACACCAACTTAACAACATATTATTACTTTACACAACCTTAGAACCAAGTTAATAAAATCCTATCATGATTCATTCAGACAACAATTACAACAACAACCACAAGAATCAAGAGACAACCCCATCAACCAAATGTGACACCAACCACAATAATTATTACTGTACTCACACCGACAACCCCTGTTATTCCAATCTGACAACCCGATTAGTCGAACCCATATCCTAGTTCACCTGAGCACACCTTCAACCCAAATCAGACTACCCAAACAAACATAGCTGATACAACAACAACCAAGGACTAGTATCAGGGCTTATTTTTAACTCTAGTGACTGGGTACTACCAGGAGAACCGCCAGTTTGTGTAACTCCCAAACGTGCAGTTTCCCCCGTCAGTCAACAGCTTTCGTAGTCTCCTGTCCCCAGCACCATCCCCGGACACAATAGGGATTAGCTGGAAGTGTTTGCAAGCTTAATATGCCTGGGGATATTAAAAGCGTCCCTCCACGATCTCCGAGTATCAGATGTGTGTGTGTGTGTGTGTGTGCGAGCAGCGACGAGTACCTCTTTAAGTTTAGTACTGTAGAATGTTGACATTTCTCTCCATATGGTTTCATCCAAACATCTACACCCATCTCTTCTCACCTTTAATACAAGTAAATTATAAATGTTTCACCTTTCCTATAAACGATCTGCATCACCGCTATACGTTTTATTTGTTTTATCAAAAGGATAAAGTTTTGTTTTCCAACCTTTCTTCTCACACAACTGTCTGCCTCTTCCCCCCTACGCCTGAGCTACCATCGGCCATCCCACTTACGTATGAACTGTTTACCTTCCTCTCATTACTGTCTCCTCCCCTTCCAATCTCTCCCTCTGTGTAGGTCAGTGGCCGCGGGCTAGCTCAGGGAAGGCTAATGGTACGCCATCTGTGTGTAAGATCGGCCAGCAGCAGCATGGTGTTCACCTCCGTGTCACTCTCCTAAACACTACGGTTGTGACTAGTGCCCGACACACAACAGTCAGCTTAAGCACAGGCATCAGTCGACGTCAGCCCCTTCCCCTCCCTCTCACCCTCATCCTCTTTACCAGCTCCGCACGCCACTTCTTTCCTGGATCAGCTTGCAATTTCAGGATACGACACTGCAGTACTGTCTCCGAGAAGTCATTAACAATACGATGGTAACTGCTGTGCTGTGTATTTCTGTAACTATCACAGCACTACATCGGTACCCCTTTAACCTAAGAATGTCACCTTGAAGGATCAGAGAAGAAGGATAGGTGAAGTGGAAGGGATAGAGATGAAGGTCACGTGACAATGACGTCAACAGTGCGGCAGCATTATGCGTCTCGGCGGGAAAGAGTGGAGAGAGCAAGGTCGAGGAGAGCCAGGCGGGGGGCGTTCCTTACTACACAACTTCCTTCTCTAAAGTTCCGTTGCCAGAGGCTGCCTCACCCTTGTCCCCGACACTGACCCACTGTGTCTTATGTTTTTTTTGACACTTTTCACATTTTCCCAACAGATATGCATTAGTTCTTATGTCTAACACCCCTCAAGAAGGAGAAAAACCTTGATATATCTACGCAAGACAATCGTCTTATTTTTTTCCAGTTCTGAATGACAGGAACGATTTATTCTATAATAGTACAGTTATTGACAATGGCACGACTCCAGTCCCATTCAGCTGGTGATAATACTTCCGGCGTCAACACTGCTACGGCAAGTTATCTCTCCTCTTAACGACATATATTTGGTCCTCGTTTCCTCACCTGCAGTACCAGATAAATGATAGAGATTGATCAAGTAGGCCAGACTCTAACCTAACCTAATCTATTATAACCATTAGGATTGACGCTCAAACCAAATGGAACACAGTCCTCAAAGGCCTCAATCCTAATGGTTAGGTTTGGGTGAGGTTTGGGGTCTAATAGAACTAGGGCCACTTTAACTTGCAATCATTCCAGATAATCCTGTTTCTTGACGCCAGAGAGGAAGGGCGGGGGGGGGGGGATAGATGCTAATAATATGCAAACGTGTGACTGAACAGAAGAGTGTGTATCTAAGTGGTTTTCTCAAGGTTACATCAAAACCAATTCGCTTTCACGTCACATTTCAAATAACTCTTACGATTTTTTTCTACCTAGTCATACCAACCTTTCCGTAAACTCTCTCATCAAACAATATATCACACTCCCAGATGATAACAACTCTGTTTTGCCATCTTGCCAGTAATGGATTGGAGTCAAGATAATGATATATTTCAGTTATCACATATCTCATGTGTTTGTTATCTCCTCCTTCAAGATAATAGTCAAGGTGATGTTTTTCCTTGATTGACGAAAATAGAACAAAATAACTCCTTCGCCCTTGTCGTCCACTGTGTTCTTTCATATTGAACCTTTTAATACACTGTCCATCACTTATTGCTAGGACAACACGAGCCTCTCAAGACCTATGTTCTTCGTCTCAGCATTCCATTCCTTCATCCTTCTCCTCTCCTTCTCCTTCATTTTCCCTTCTCTCTCTATTCTTACTCTTCCTTTATCCTTCTATTTCTCCTCTTACCGTCTTCTTACTTAATCCTCTCCACCCTGTCTTCTCTTCTTCCTTTCTTCGTTTTTTCATTCTCATCTCCTTCCCTCCTCTCTTCCCTTCTCATCATAAACCTGTGATTTTCTCCTTCTCTTTTCCTCATAAGTCTGACACACCCTCACAATTCTCACGCCTCCACACACTCCTCACGTCACCTCACAGCCCAGGCACCCTCATACCCTCATGCCACCTCATACCTCGAAACCTCCTCATACCCATATGCCACCTCATAAACCCGACCCCTCATACTCACGCCACCTAACCCTAACACCACCCTCATACCAACATGCCACCCTATAACCCTGACACTCTCATACTCCATGTCACCTCACAAACCCGACCCCTCATACTCACGCCACCTAACCCTAACACCACCCTCATACACACATGCCACCCTATAACCCTGACACTCTCATACTCCATGTCACCTCACAAACCCGACCCCTCATACTCACGCCACCTAACCCTAACACCACCCTCATACACACATGCCACCTCATAACCTTTGATTAATTTCATATTCGAAGTGTCACCATAAACCCGACCCTCATAATTTCACGCCGCCACCTAACCCTAACACCACCTCATACCAACATGCCACCATAACCCTGACACTCTCATACTCCATGTCACCTCACAAACCCGACCCCTCATACTCACGCCACCTAACCCTAACACCACCCTCATACCAACATGCCACCTCATAACCCTGACACTCTCATACTCTCACGCCTCTGTGTAAAGGCCGCAAGTCTCAGTAAGGTTTCATTAAACAATTCTTGCCTGCTGACTCAACCTCACTGAGAGACGTTGGCCTACCTCTTAAAATAAAAATTAAAGCGGGCGATACTAACTTAATTTAACAATAAACCGACCTTAACATTACCCACCTAATATAACTAACATAATTTTGGTGTGTGTGTGTTTGTGTTTTTTTTTAGGGGAGCAGATTTTGGTTAATCGTATCCTCTGTCCAAAAGGGGACATATATAAATGAACGTCGGTAATTTCAACATATATATATTTCTCGGGATAAAAGAACGCATCAAAATCATGAAAAATCTCAGCAGCTTAATTTCGACGTCACTTGAGCTGTCATACTGAGTAGTAGTAGTAAACGTGACCCAAATAGATGCGTTCTCGTATCTTTTTACACATACACACACACACACACACACACACACACACACACACACGACTGACTGACGTAGGAGTAAGAAGCATGTGACGTAATAATGAGTGGCACAGGACCCTCACGTAACATGATGGAATGTGACATAATGATACGCGGAATAAGTATGCGTAACGTGGTAGAGAGGCGTTGTATAATTATATAACCTGGGAATGTCACGGAAGATTGAGGCAAGGTGCGTTGACGTAGATAAATGGTGGTGTAGGCGTGGTTGTCGTGGATGTATGGTGTGTAGGCGTGGTTGTCGTGGATGTATGGGTGTGTCGGCGTGGTTGTGGTGGATGTATGGGTGTGTAGGCGTGGTTTTGGTGGATGTATGGTGTGTAGGCGTGGTTGTGGTGGTTGTATGGGTGTGTAGGCGTGGTTGTGGTGGATGTATGGGTGTGTCGGCGTGGTTGTGGTGGATGTATGGTGTGTAGGCGTGGTTGTGGTGGTTGTATGGATGTGTAGGCGAGGTTGTCGTGGATTTATGGGTGTGTAAGAGTGGGTGTCAAGCGTGTATGATATCGTGGTAGTATGGATGTAGGGGTGAGGGTGTGGAAATGGTGTAGTGTGGGTGTAGGCCCTGCGTTTACGCTAACAACTTCCACACCAGCTAACAACCTCCACACCTGCTAACAACCTTCACACCTGCTAACAACCTCCACACCGGCTAACAACCTCCACACCTGCTAACAACCTTCACACCTGCTAACAACCTCCACACCTGCTAACAACCTCCACACCTGCTAACAACCTCTACACCTGCTAACAATCTCTACACCTGCTTACAACCATCACACCTGCTAACAACCTCCACACCAGCTAACAACCTCTACACCGGCTAACAGCCTCCACACAA
>NW_024722040.1:0-3877 GCF_018991925.1 Homarus americanus | reverse complement strand
GAAGTAGATTATCGACTTTGAGAATCATGCTCATATTTTTCCAGTAGATTATCATAAACAAATTGTATCATAAAAAGAAATATCTACTTTCGGGAAGATGTTTATCTACCCCGAAAAGTAAATAGATTTACTACCGGAAAATGAATTATCATTTCGAGGAAATAAATTACTAGAATTTTGGAAATATTACCTAATACATGAATAGATTATCAACAAAACAGAAATTTTTATCATAAAAAATCAGGAAATATCTACTTTCCGGAAAGTTGATTATCTACTCACAAAATAGATAAACCCTACTTTTCTGGAAAGTAGATTATCACTTTCGGGAAATAAATTCTAATTTTGGGAAATATTACCTAATTTTGAAGTAGATTATCATAGAAACACGAAATTTGTATAAAAAATGGAAATATCTACTTTCGGGAAAGTTAGTTATCCACTCCACGAAAATCAATAATACCTACTAGGGAAAGTAGATATCATTTCGAAGTAAATTTCGAATTTTGAAATATTACCAAATTTTGAAGTAGATTATCATAAAAACGGAAATTTATATAAAAAATGGGAAATATCTACTTTCCGGGAAAGTTGGTTATCTACTTTCCCAAAAGTAGATAGATTTCACCGGAAAGTAATTATCGACTTTCGGAGAATAAATTTTTCAATTTTGGAAATATTACTAATTTTGCAAGTAGATTATCATAGAAAACAGGAAATTTGTATCATAAAAAATGGGAAATATCTACTTTCCGGGAAGAGTTGGTTATCTACTTTCGAAAAGTAATTGAACAAGTTATAATCAAGATATCAAATTTTGGTTAACAGTTCCTTAAGCAGCACATTCAGGAGTACTTATTAGAAAACGGGAAATTTGTATCATAAAAAACGGGAAATATCTACTTTCCGGGAAAGTTGGTTATCTACTTTCCCGAAAAGTAGATAGATTTTCTACTTTTCGGGAAAGTAGATTATCGACTTTTCGGGGAAGTAGATTTCCGAAATTTGGGGGAAATATTACCTAATTTTGCGAAGTAGATTATCATAGAAAACGGGAAATTTGTATCATAAAAAATGGGAAATATCTACTTTCCGGGAAAGTTGGTTATCTACTTTCCCGAAAAGTAGATAGATTTTCTACCTTTCGGGAAAGTAGATTATCGACTTTTCGGGGAAGTAAATTTTCGAATTTTGGGGGAAATATTACGTAATTTTGCGAAGTAGATTATCATAGAAAACGGGAAATTTGTATCATAAAAAATGGGAAATATCTACTTTCCGGGAAAGTTGGTTATCTACTTTCCCGAAAAGTAGATAGATTTTCTACTTTTCGGGAAAGTAGATTATCGATTTTTCGGGGGAATAGATTTTCGAATTTTGGGGAAAATATTACTAATTTTGCGAAGTAGATTATCATAGAAAACAGGAAATTTGTATCATAAAAAATGGGAAATATCTACTTTCCGCGAAAGTTGGTTATCTGCGCACCGAAGAAGAGTAGAAATCTATCTACTTTTCGGGAAAGTTGATTATCACGACTTTTCGGGGAAATGAGTTTTTCAATTTTGGGAAATATTACCTAATTTTGCGAAGTAGATTATCATAGAAAACGGGAAATTTGTATCATAAAAAATGGGAAATATCTACTTTCCGGGAAAGTTGGTTATCTACTTTCCCGAAAAGTAGATAGCTTTTCTAATTTTCGGGAAAGTAGATTATCGACTTTTCGGGGAAGTAGATTTTCGAATTTTCGGGGAAATATTACGTAATTTTGCGAAGTAAATTATCATAGAAAACGGGAAATTTGTATCATAAAAACTGGGAAATATCTACTTTCCGGGAAAGTTGGTTATCTACATTCCCGAAAAGTAGAAAATCTATCTACTTTTCGGGAAAGTTGATTATCGACTTTTCGGGGAAGTAGGTTTTCGAATTTTGGGGGAAATATTACCTAATTTTGCGAAGTAGATTATCATAGAAAACGGGAAATTTGTATCATAAAAAAGGGGAAATATCTACTTTCCGGGAAAGTTGGTTATTTACTTTCCCGAAAAGTAGATAGATTTTCTACTTTTCGGGAAAGTAGATTTTCGAATTTTGGGGGAAATATTACCTAATTTAGCGAAGTAGATTATCATAGAAAACGGGAAATTTGTATCATAAAAAATGGGAAATATCTACTTTCCGGGAAAGTTGGTTATCTACTTTCCCGAAAAGTAGATAGCTTTTCTACTTTTCGGGAAAGTAGATTATCGACTTTTCGGGGAAGTAGATTTTCGAATTTTGGGGGAAATATGTAATTTTGCGAAGTAGATTATCATAGAAAACGGGAAATTTGTATCATAAAAAATGGGAAATATCTACTTTCCGGGAAAGTTGGTTATCTACTTTCCCGAAAATAGATAGATTTTCTACTTTTCGGGAAAGTAGATTATCGATTTTTCGGGGAAGTAGATTTTCGAATTTTGGGGGAAATATTACCTAATTTTGCGAAGTAGATTATCATAGAAAACGGGAAATTTGTATCATAAAAAACGGGAAATATCTACTTTCCGGGAAAGTTGGTTATCTACTTTCCCGAGAAGTAGATAGATTTTCTACTTTTCGGGAAAGTAGATTATCGACTTTTCGGGGAAGTAGATTTTCGAATTTTGGGGAAAATATTACCTAATTTTGCGAAGTAGATTATCATAGAAAACGGGAAATTTGTATCATAAAAAATGGGAAATATCTACTTTCCGGGAAATTTGGTTATCTACTTCCCGAAAAGTAGATAGATTTTCTACTTTTCGGGAAGTAGATTTTCGAATTTGGGGGAAATATTACCTAATTTTGCGAAGTAGATTATCATAGAAAACGGGAAATTTGTATCATATTAAATGGGAAATATCTAATATCCGGGAAAGTTGGTTATCTACTTTCCCGAAAAGTAGATAGATTTTCTACTTTTCGGTAAAATAGATTATCGACTTTTCGGGGAAGTAGATTTTCGAATTTTGGGCGAAATATTACCTAATTTTGCGAAGTAGATTATCATAGAAAACGGAAAATTTGTATCATAAAAAAGGGGAAATATCTACTTTCCGGGAAAGTTGGTTATTTACTTTCCCGAAAAGTAGATAGATTTTCTACTTTTCGGGAAAGTAGATTTTCGAATTTTGGGGGGAAATATTACCTAATTTAGCGAAGTAGATTATCATAGAAAACGGGAAATTTGTATCATAAAAAATGGGAAATATCTACTTTCCGGGAAAGTTGGTTATCTACTTTCCCGGAAAGTAGATAGATTTTCTACTTTTCGGGAAAGTAGATTATCGACTTTTTGGGGAAGTAGATTTTCGAATTTTGGAGGAAATATTACCTAATTTTGCGAAGTAGATAATCATAGAAAACGGGAAATTTGTATCATAAAAAATGGGAAATATCTACTTTCCGGAAAAGTTGGTTATTGCACCGAAAAAGTGAATAGATTTTCTACTTTTCAGAGAAGTGGAAACCTCGAATTTTTAGAAGTAGATTTTTTCCCGAAACCCCAGGGGAAATATTACCTAATTTTGCAGAAGTAGATTATCATGAAGCAGGAAATTTGTATCATAAAAATGAAATATCTACTTTCCGGGAAAGTTGGTTATCTACTTTCCGGAAAAGTAGATAGCTTTTCTACTTTTCGGGAAAGTAGATTATCGACTTTTCGGGAAGTAGATTTTCGAATTTTGGGGGAAATATTACCTAATTTTGCGAAGTAGATTATCATAGAAAACGGGAAATTTGTATCATAAAAAACGGGAAATATCTACTTTCCGGGAAAGTTGGTTATCTACTTTCCGGAAAAGTAGATAGCTTTTCTACTTTTCGGGAAAGTAGATTATCGACTTTT
>NW_024722039.1:0-21005 GCF_018991925.1 Homarus americanus | reverse complement strand
GTTACGTAATACTGCTGGCGAAGATCAGAGGTGGGGTAAGATCAGAGGTGGGTAGCGAAGATCAGAGGGTGAAGGAAGATCAGAGGTGGGTGAAGGAAGATCAGAGGTGGGGAAGGAAGACT
This sequence comes from Homarus americanus, assembly GCF_018991925.1. Classification (NCBI taxonomy): domain Eukaryota; kingdom Metazoa; phylum Arthropoda; class Malacostraca; order Decapoda; family Nephropidae; genus Homarus; species Homarus americanus. The sequence goes on along the minus strand of NW_024722039.1, from coordinate 20,883 downwards.
TGAGTGTGGGTGAAGGAAGATCAGAGGTGGGTGAAGGAAGATCAGAGGTGGGTGAAGGAAGATTGGGGAGGTGGGGTGAAGGAAGATCAGAGTGTGGGCAAGGAAGACTGGTGAGGGTGAAGGGAAGACTGTGAGGTGGGGTGAAGGAAGATCAGAGGTGGGGGAAGGAAGATCAGAGGTGGGGGAAGGAAGATCAGAGGTGGGTGAAGGAAGATCAGAGGTGGGTGAAGGAAGATCAGAGGTGGGGTGAAGGAAGATCAGAGGTGGGGAAGGAAGATCAGAGGTGGGGAAGGAAGACTGGTGTGGGGAAGGAAGATCAGAGGTGTGGGAAGGGGAAGATCAGAGGGGTGGGCAGTGAAGATCAGAGGTGGGGAAGGAAGATCAGAGGTGGGGAAGGAAAATCAGAGGTGAAGGAAGATCAGAGGTGGGGGAAAGAAGATCAGAGAGGGTAAGAAGATCAGAGGTGGGGAAGGAAGTTATAGTTCGGAAATTGAAGAAATTAGGAGGAGTAAGAGAGGGCGGCTGACTAAGCTAACAGTGTGTTAGGGTTGTGTCATGGGCTGTTATTGTCTGTCGGTAACAGGCACCAGACGTCCTACCCTGTCCCAGTGTGCTTTAAGGGCCTTATTTCATATTCCGCCACCCTACTGGCGGATGCTGGCCTAGGGAGGTTGTCTATTGCCTGGCCGTAGATCGGGGGTGAAATGGGACCTTTGAGATGGTAACTTTTGGGAACCATGTATGGTTGTTGTCGTTAACTGGTGGAGTCTTTGAAGGAGTTCTTGCTCTGATCGTTCTATCTTTTGCCAGACTCTGCTGGCCAGCGTGCAGCTGCTGATTGATGGTTTTATTCTCAGGTCTCTGATGGGCTGTGGTCTGGTGAAGGGTATCTTTCACCTGTGACGAACCTGTAGGCTTCATTTTGGACCACCTGTAATTTAATATTTGAGTGGTGCCTATAGCATGAGGCACTGCCAAGAAAGTTAATATCGGTGTGATAAATGATGAAACCAGGTGAGCTTTTAATTTTCAGGAAGCGCTTTTAAAGCGGTATAGTTTTCTCAGCCTTCTTGCTTTTTTCCTTCCTGGTGTGGACATGGTGGGAGTAACCTGTCGTGGATATATGCAGGCCCAGGAGGGTGCCTCTGCTTTTATTCTATCTTCCCCTCCTCCTCCTCCTCCCTCCTCCCTCCTCCCTCCCTCCTCCTCATCCTCCTTCTGCTCAGGCTCTCTCCGGGTCAAAACAATGCTATCACACCGCCTATCACTCGGGTGTCTCTGCCTTTGCTGTCTTTTGTGAATGTAGTCCTTGTGGCTCTAGGGTCGTGTGGTGGTCGTGAGGTAGTCGTGATCTGCTCCAACAGGTAGGTTAAAAGGCTCTGGGGGGGGCTATGGCGTAGGTTAGGGGCTAGGTAGGTGTAAAGGTGATGTGTGTTGTGTCTGGTGTAGTGTGGTGTTGTGTGTGCGGTGAGTGTAAGGTGGTGGTGTATGGTAGTGTGGTGGTGTGAACGTAATGCCAGTGTGTTGATAGTGAACTTAAAAATAACTAGAACGTACATCAGATCCTAGCTTGTTAACAAAGTCTAAAGGGCACTTACTGATTACACACACACACACACAGGTTAATGAGGGACATGACAGTACTATATTGTCCAGCACCAGGTCTCTCTCTCTCTCACAGGTAAACAGAACAGGTGTGATGGGTGTCGGGTGTCGGTGTTTGAAGCTTACGTTAAATTTTTTACCTGTATATGTGGACCTTGTTTCAGTGGTCGTCATCTGTGTGTGAGCTGTGGATCAGGTTACAGGTGTGTGACAGGCAGGTGTGTGTGTTGTAGTTCCGTGTGAGTGCATGTATCATATACAATATACAGGTGTGTGTGTGTGTGTGTGTGTGTGTGTGTGTGTGTGTGTGTGTGTGTGTGTGTGTGTGTGTGTGTGTGTGTGTGTGTGTGTGTGTGTGTGTGTGTGAAATATATCAACACTATATTGATGAGTATAAAATATCATATTCAGGTGTGTGAAAATACAGTGTGATTATACAAATGTGAACAGGTGTGTGTGTTAGTAGGATTACACACAAGACACGGGAAAAATATATATATTCTACACAAATATTTCTAACAAGACGCCTCACCTGAAGTTTTTTCTCAGAGGAAAAATATACGATTTTTTTTTCCCAGCCTTAAGACCAGGTGATATAGAGGCTGTGGATAGTACTTAGGTGAAGGGAGGTGTAGGATGGTCTGAGGATGGGTTATTTATATCACCTGAGATTCGTGTTTCTACTTAGCTTATTTCACTTGATGGTCCATTATCTATCCTAATGGGGTAGGTTAGGTTAGGTTAGGTTAGGTTAGGGACTAATCTCAGGTGATCCAGTTTTATTGTGAACACTTGTCTCCTGCTGCAGGTTGGGGGACACTGGGCGTGTTTGTGTAGTGGCTGGGGAGCACATGTGTGTGTGGCAAGTGTGGTTGTGGCTGGGCTGTGTGTGTGTGTGGTACAGGTGTGGTAGTGGTTGGAGCACAGGTGTGTGTGTTTGTGGCAAGTGTGGTTGTGATTGGGGAGCACAGGTGTGTGTGTGCAGATGGTTGTGGCTGGGCACAGGTGTGTGTGTGTGTGTGTGTGTGTGTGTGTGTGTGTGTGTGTGTGTGTGTGGTACAGTGGTAGTGGCTGGGGAGCAGGTGTGTGTGTGTGCGTGTGTGTAGTGGCTGGGGAGCACAGGTGTGTTTGTGTGGTGCAGGTGTAGTAGAAGTGGAGCACAGGTGTGTGTGGTGCAGGTGCAGAGTGGTTGGGGAGCAAGGTGTGTGTGTTTGTGGTGCAGGTGTGGTAGTAGTTGGGAGCACAGGTGTGTGTGTGGTACAGGTATAAGTTGAATGAGGAGGTCAGAAGAAATGACTCACCGGCCATACACAACCTGAAGGTCAACCTCGATCTTGGCCAATGTAAACATGACCTTGAGGAGCTGTGAGGTGGAGAGAGACGATATGGGAGTCTGTCCTGTCTGTGTATGTATGTATGTATGTGGCAAATGTATGTATATATGTATGTATGTATGTATATGTATTATTTGTGGTCATGGGTCGTGAAGGAGCCGTCAACACCTGGCGCTGTACCTTGTAGCCTCGGTGTCACGTGGCCCAGTGTCATAACCAGTCTATGTGTGTCATGGCTCAGCCTAGTGTGTCATGACCCGTTCTAGTGTGTCATGGCTCAGTCTAGTGGCATGACCTGTTCTAGTGTGTCATGGCTCAGTCTAGTGTGTCATGACTCAGTCTAGTGTGTCATGATCAGTCTAGTGTGTCAGACCGCTCCAGTCAACCTCCTAGTGTGTCAGACTCAGTCTAGTGTGTCATGGCTCAGTCCAGTGTGTCATGGCTCGCCTAGTGTGTCGCGACTCGTTCTAGTGTGTCATGGCTCAGTCTAGTGTGTCATGACTCGGTCTAGTGTGGTCATGGCTCAGCCCAGTGTGTCCGGCTCAGTCTAGTGTGTCAGTGATTCAGTCTAGTTGTATCGCAGCTCAGTCCAGTGTGTCATGATTCAGTCCAGTGTGTCATGATTCGGTCTAGTGTGTCATGACTCAGTCTAGTGTGTCATAGCTCGTCCAGTGTGTCAGACTCAGCCCAGGTGTGTCATGGCTCAGTCCAGTGTGTCATGACCCGTTCAGTGTGTCAGGCTCAGTGTGTGTCATGACTCGAGTCTAGTGTGTCACGGCTCAGCCCAGTGTGTCATGACTCAGTCTAGTGTGTCATAGCCTGCTGCGTCAGACTCAGTCTAGTGTCGCGCAGGTCATGGCTCAGCCCAGTGTCATGACTCGGTCTAGTGTGTCATGCTCAGTCCAGTGGGTCTAGCCTGGGCCCAGTGTGCCGACTCAAGCAGTGGCATGACTCGCTAGTGTCGCGGCTCAGCTTAGTGGGTCAAGCTCAGTGTGTCATGGCTCAGTCCAGTGTGCCGTGGCTCAGCTAGTGTGTCAACCCGTCGGCGTGTCATGGCTCAGCCCAGTGTGTCGCGGCTCAGTCCAGTGTGTCATGACCTGCCCAGCGTGTCAGCCGCCAGCGGGTCATGGCTCAGTCTAGTGTGTCAGCGACTCTCTAGTGTCATACCGCCCAGTGTGTCACGGCTCAACCCAGTGTGTCAGCCAGCGACGCGGCTCAGTCTAGTGTGTCAGTGACTCAGTCTAGTGTGTCATAGCTCGGTCCAGTGGCCGCGGCTCAGTCTAGTGTGTCATGGCTCAGTCTAGTGTGTCATGACTGAGTCCAGCTGTCATAGCTCAAGTCCAGTGTGTCAAATGACCTGCCTAGTGTGTCATGGCTCAGTTTAGTGTGTCATGACCTCGGTCTAGTGTCGCGGTCAGTCTAGTGTGTCATGACTCAGTTCCAGTGGCCACGCCTCGGCCCAGTGTGTCATGGCTCAGCTCCAGTGTGTCATAGCTCAGTCTAGTGTGTCAAGGGCTCAGTCTAGTGTGTCATGACCGTCCAGGTGTGTCATAGCTCAGTCTAGTGTGTCATGGCTCAGTCTAGTGTGTCATGGCTCAGCCCAGTGTGTCATGGCTCAGTCTAGTGTGTCATGGCTCAGCTCAGTGTGTCATGGCTCAGCCTAGTGTGTCGCGGTCAGTCTAGTGTGTCATAGCTCAGTCTAGTGTGTCATGACTCCAGTCTAGGTGTCGCGGCTCAGCTTAGGTGCTGGCTCAGTTTGCGTGTCATGACTCGGTCCAGTGTACCGCGGCTCAGTTTAGTGTGTCGCGGCTCAGTCTAGTGTGTCACGCGACCGGTCTAGTGTGTGTCATGGCTCAGTCTAGTGTGTCATGGCTCAGTCCAGTGTGTCATAGCTCGGTTTAGTGTGTCAGCTCAGTCTAGTGTGCCGTGTCGTTTAGTGTGTCATAACCTGCCAGTGTTGGCCTGTCCAGTGTCAAGCTCAGTCTAGTGTGCCGCGGCCAGCTTTAGTGAGTCATATAGTTTTGTCTGCGGGTTATTTCGTCTACGTATGGGTTGCATAATAGTGGTTGCCCCTGGGAGTGAATTTGTTGAAGGTTTAGAAGCTGTCGCCAACACAACAACCACACCCTGAGTTACGAGCTGCATGACCCAGTGTTCAAGGTGTAGAAGCTGTCACCAACAACAACCACACCCTGAGTTAACGAGTTGCATGACCCAGTGTTCAAGGTGAAGCTGTCACCAACACAACAACCACACCCTAAGTTAACGAGCTGCATGACCCAGTGTTTAAGGTGTAGAAGCTGTCACCACACAACAACCACACCCTGAGTTAACGAGTTGCATGACTCAGCAGTTCAAGGTGTAGAAGCTGTCACCAACACAACAACCACACCCTGAGTTAACGAGCGCATGACTCAGTGTTCAGGTGTAGAAGCTGCCACCAACACAACAACCACAACCCTGAGTTAACGAGCTGCATGACTCAGTGTTCATAGAAGCTGCCACCAACACAACAACCACACCCTGAGTTAACGAGCTGCATGACCCAGTGTTCAAGGTGTAGAAGCTGCCACCAACACAACAACCACAACCCTGAGTTAACGAGTTGCATGACCCAGTGTTCAAGGTGTAGAAGCTGCCACCAACACAACAACCACACCCTGAGTTAACGAGCTGCATGACCCAGTGTTTATGTAGAAGCTGTCGCCAACACAACAACCACACCCTAGTTAACGAGCTGCATGACCCAGTGTTTACAGGTAGCTGTTGCCAACACAACAACCACACACCCCGAGTTAACGAGCTGCATGACCCAGTGTTCAAGGTGAAGCTGTCACCAACACAACAACCACACCCTAGTTAACGAGTTGCATGACCCAGTGTTCAAGGTGTAGAAGCTGTCGCCAACACAACAACCACACCCCGAGTTAACGAGCTGCATGACCCAGTGTTTAAGGTGTAGAAGCGTCGCTGAACACAACAACCACACCCTAGTTAACGAGCTGCATGACCCAGTGCGTTAAGGTGTAGAAGCTGTCGCCAACACAACAACCACACCCTGAGTTAACGAGCTGCAAGACCCGTGTTTAAGGTGAAGTTGTCGCCAACACAACAACCACACCCGTTAACGAGCGCATGACCCAGTGTCCAATGTGTAGAAGTGTCGCCAACACAACAACCACACCCCTAAGTTAACGAGGCATGACCCAGTGTTCAAGGTGTAGGTTGTCACCAACACAACAACCACACCCTGTTAACGAGCTGCATGACCCAGTGTCACGAATAGTCCGAAGACCGGACAACTATCCAACTGCACTGGCTAACCATTACCCCAGAACACGATCCACAACCGATTAACATCCAGGTTCCAACTACTGCTGGGTAAGACAGGCGCAAATGGCGTAAAGAAACTTGCCCATAGTAGTAGTAGTCGTATTAGGAGTAGTAGTAGTCGTAGTAGTAGTAGTCGTAGAAGTCGTAGTAGTAGTAGTCGTATTAGGAGTAGTAGTAGTCGTAGTAGTAGGAGTAGTAGTAGTCGTAGTCGTAGTAGTCGTAGTAGTAGTAGTCGTAGTTATGCATATAGGTTGTACACTGATATATGTAGGTCACACTAAGAGCATACGTCAAATATATATACAGTGCAAAAATATACATGGATATATATACCGGTATTATTATGGTGTGTTTAGAAATATGTTTTATTTACGTATGTTGAAGAATCTGAAATATTTTCGTTATGATAAATGTTTATATTTTTGTGTACAGTGTTTAATATATTTTAGTGTTTAGTTTACTTCAGTGTTGTGTTAAAGGTTAAATTTTTGTGTGTGTGTGTGTGTGTGTGTGTGTGTGTGTGTGTGTGTGTGTGTGTGTGTGTGTGTGTGTGTGTGTGTGTGTGTGTGTGTGTGTGTGTGTGTGTGTGTGTGTGTGTGTGTGTGTGTGTGTGTCTCTTGAAATTGAATGGTGGAAAACAAACAAACACCCAAACAGAGAGAAAGAGTATGTATGTATGTATGTATGTATGTATGTATGTATGTATGTATGTATGTATGTATGTATGTATGGTGTGTTTACAAGGGGAGGCGGAAGTAAACATGGCCTAGTAGCCGTGTGATGAACTCTTCTGGCAATTGATGAAGGAGCCACACTTTTAGTTGTCCTCAAGGATGAGTCAGAAGGGTGGAAGGGGAGTATGGCTCTCGAGGGTGACTCACGGGTGGGTCAGGTCACGTTAGGTTAGGTCAGGTGGACGGAGGTTTGGTAAGTCAGGTCAGGTTAGTTTAGGTCAGGTTAGATTGCTAGGTCAGGTTAGGTCAGTTTGGTCTGGTTAAATTAGGTTATGACCTGGATGGACTCTAGCCCCACGTAAACTACAACCGGTTGACCTGAGGACTGAGGAACCAGACAAGGAACAGTGACTGGTTGGTGCCAGGAGAAGACAAATAGTGGCCCTCTGGTCCACCATTACTGTGGCGTTGCCCGGCCCAATGGCCCTGAGAGGGTCCAAACTACACCGGAGGAGGCAGCAGACCCGGGAGTAACACAGGTGAATCACTGGACCGGGGAGGGCTGTGGGTGGGTGAGGCGTTTGTCTAGGGAGAGAGAGAGGTTGTATGACCCCCTTGTTGTGTAGGGTGTGTGGTGATGACCCAGTGTGTTTGTGGGAGGGTGTTGAGTTGTGTGTGTGTGTGTGTGGTGTTACAAGCAGGTGTGGAGGGCGGGCAAGGGTCAAGCCAGACATGGGAGTCGTAGAGGCTGTCTGAGCCTCCTCCTCCACCACCTCGTCCTCCAAATGGCACTCCAACAATTTAACCACTCACAGTCATCCTTATAAAGACTGATCCCTGACCCCTAACCCTCTCTCGAGTACTTTAACCCTTGACTACGACAGTTTTAACAGTAATAACCTTGACCTACTTAAATCACCCGAACAATCAGTCAGCTCTGGTGTAATCAGGGACGACACACACAAACATTGGGAATTAAAACTCAAAGTCAGGAACAGTCGTCACTCACACACCGAGGCCAAGGAGTCGTCAGCACATATATCCCGGGTGTCTGAGATACTGAGGTCGTCCTTGAGGTGGTTAGGTTTCCTGGAGGTGGTGAGGTCGTCCTGAGGTGGTGGTGAGGTCGTCCTTGCGGTGGTGATGTCGTCCTTGAGGTGAAAAAAGTGTCATCGTGTCGCATACTAGCAGAGAATTGAGGTCGTCATCACCAGTTCAGACTCAGACAACCTCCATTGTATCAAGAGGCTAATCTTCAGGTGAAATAAGCTTGGGACTAATCTTCAGGTGAAATAAGCTGAGACTAATCTTCAGATGAAATAAGCTTGAGACCAACCTTCAGATGAAATAAGCTTGAGACTAATCTTCAGATGAAATAAGCTTGAGACTAATTCAGGTGAAATAAGCTTGAGGCTAATCTTAAGATGAAATAAGCTGGGTCAAATCTTCAGATGAAATAAGCTTGAGACTAATCTTCAGATGAAATAAGCTTGGGACTAACCTTCAGATGAAATAAGCTTGGGACTAACCTTCAGATGAAATAAGCAGGGCTAATTTTCCCGTGATTCAATTCCTCAAACACATTTCCTGCGGCACAATTCTTCCCTGGTCTCATCCAACTATTTTTACGAGGCCACGAAAAGAAAGGAGAGGGTGAGGGAAAGAGGAGGTGGGGGAGGAAGGATTCTGGCACCGTGGGATATAAGGGATTAGGGATTAGGGTTAGTTTATGGTAGTTTTAGGTAGATAAGGTAGGAAGGTTTAAGGGTTCGGTTGTCTTGCCGTGTGAAGGGTCAGGTGTGTTAGTAATTAAGGTGTTTTGTCACGGACGAGGTCAGAGGTACAGATGGGTACAGGTAAACGAGGCTGAATTATATGAACCCTTGAATTAAACCTTTGAAGTGAAGCGCGTTGAACTCCCGAGCTATTATGGAGTCGAATCCAAGAGTCGACCCTCCGAGCTAATCTGGAGTGAATCTCGAACCTAACCCAAGAATTGAACCTCCAGAAACGACCGGTACTTGAAACCTGAGCGAAACCCAAGACGGGAACCACTAGTAGGCGGGCAGGCGTGGGTGCTGGCGCGGTAGGAGGTTGAAGGTTGAGGACTTACAGGCGTGGCAAGGCGTGGGTGGCTCTACAAAGCTTCCAGATACATTAAAGGCGTGGGAGGCGTGGGAGGCGTGGCAGAATACACCAGGGGTAAACCTCTCTTCTCATCACAAATCAACTCTTATTTCATCTATTTTTCCCTCATGTATTTTGTCATTTTAAACAATTCAAATCTATCTTTGTTTTCAGATTATATTTTTCATGATAAACAAACTGTGTGTGTGTGTTGTGTGTTGCAGACAGGTAAGTGTGACGTGAGGTAATTGTATTAGTAAGTGACGACTATGCAATGAGGAGGTGGGGATGGACGACTCCCCCTCCCTCCCTCCTACCTGTGATCACCTGTCCACAGTGATGTCCAGCACACAACCTGATGTTCATTAACACTCCCGCTGCTCCTCCCTACCTGTGATACTCCTGCTGGTTGACCTAACACTATCAACCTGTCTGTCTGTCTGTCAATCATCATTCTGTAGTAGTTGTAACACGTAAGGGTTGACGTGGAGGTGAGGGAGGTGTGACGGGAGAGGTGTGTGAGTCACCGTTCAAGTAAAGCCAGCTGATGTTATTTGTATTATTGATTTTGTCGCTTCAGAGGCTAGTTTATTGTGCACCCCACTCATCCTGTGAGCGGTAGCACAAGATTACAGAGTAGAGTTAACGGGTCATAATAATTAACCCCCGTTGTCAGGATATTATGGCACTGAATGTTACACAGTATTTCAATTATTTATTTGTTTAGTTCTATACATAAAGGGTAACATTCACAAATGGAGTACAGGCGTGTGAGGCAGTATGTCTGGCCTCACACTGTTTCACATTTACGTGAGAAGTATTCAAGCACATTGTGTATTTGGTTCTGTACATAACTGATATAGTTACTAAGTGCAAAAAGTGGCTACAATCTTAATATGTCGGCTATCTTGCCATTAGAGATGATGTTGTGCCATCTCACACAATGTGCTTGGACCTGTCCTAAAGGTTCTATCTTCACACAGTCAGGAAGCCAGTGTTCAAGTGTGTGGCCATATGTCTGCCACACACTTTACATTTAGTCTTGTTTACATCTGCTTGAGAACATACTGTGTTACAACATCTTTCACTTGATACATCTCATCATGGTAACCTATGGATCGACTAGTGCCTGTTTGCACTTGTCTGCCGTCAAACTCATCAATAAGTTCTTTCTAATTACAGTTTTAAGGGTTCTTTTTGACAGACCCAAATTTATTCAACAGTGTCTTTGTTAGACGCAGTGATAGGAGCCACAACAGTTTGACCCTGACACCCCGATCAACAAGGTACGCATATTTGTGTCTGGCTTCAGAGACAAGAGCGTGATAACTTGAGTCGAGGGTGTGAAAGGCAAGTAGTGAGGATGGAGAGTCAGTGATGATGAGACTGTCAGTAACAGTGGTTTCAATGAATTTAATAGCTGTGAGTGGCCTTCAGTTTGTAGCAAGTGGATGCCCAGTTGTTAATTCTAACCCTTTCTCAATTATATTCAAATCAGGTTGAGTCCAACAATAGCACTTCAGCCTCCCTGACATTGTTTAAGATCCATCAGTGTAGATGGTCGCTGTGATATTATCATCAGTCTGTAGATGTGTATGTGTTCAAGAGCTCTCAATTTGGCAGTGTGTTGGAGATAAATGCTTGTATAATTATTTTTAGGCGGATCACGTCGGTATTGTGATAACGAAGGGAACTGTTCGCCAGGTGGCAGGAAGCGCTGTTGTGTCTCAACTTGTACAGGTGGATAAGTCAAACATCTTCATATGTGTAGCTGTAGTTTGGATCCATTTAGATTCACCAGTCCGTGGTTCATACATTCTAGCAATTTTAAGAAACAATGTTATCAGGATACCACGCAGAAGCCTCAGGACTATCATGAGAGTTGACTTCAATTATTCTATCTTTAACACTGGGTATACCTAGTTCTTTCCTCATATTAAGTACTTTAGTGCTCATGGGACATCCTAGGATTAACCCAAGGGCTTTATTTTGCATTTTCTCAAGCTTGTCAATGCCTTTCTGTCACGAAGGACAAGGCTGGTGCGTGGTAATCTATCAAGATCTTATCTAGCTCAGGTACATTGTTTTAACAATTCTAAATATTCCATCCAGTGCAGGCTGTACCCACACTCCTAAGAAGGTCTCAGTCTGTCAGTACATTGGCGGGTTAGCTTGTTGTATAGCAGGTAGGGTACAGGGACAGGCACCAAGATATTTAAAAGAAGAAACATAGTCAATAGTGTTGTTACTATCTTGAACTTGGAACCGCGTTTGCGGTTACCAGCTTGTTGTTGAACACCTTAGTTTTGTCAGTGGAGATAATAAGACCGAGGTTCTCAGAGCTGCGTATACATGGTTCCAGGGTGGTTTGCATTTCACGATGAGTTTTAATGTATAAGAATGTATCAAATATATTAATTTATTCTTGGGAAGAAAAGAAAGGAGGTGGATAAGGTGAAAGAAGGGGAAGAGGAGGGAGAAGGAAGGAAGGATGGATGGAGGAAAAATGAAGAAAGGGAGGAAGGAAGGATGGATGGAGGGGAAAAGAAGGAAGAAAATGGGGATAGAGGGGGGAGAAGGAGGGAAGGATATGGGAGAGAGAGAAGGAGGGAGAAATGAAGGGACGAGGGAGAGAAGTCCTTCATGGTTGTGTCTCCTACTGTTGGACAGTACCCAGAATCCCGCAGGACCCCATAGGACCTCAGGTTCATCATCCTTCATCTTCTTCTGTCCATAACCTACCCCCCCCCCCCTCACTCCACACCCCTTCCCATATCTCCCAATACCTCCCATCCTCCTCCCTTTCCTTCTTGTCCCTCTCCTCCTCATTCTCTCCTCCCCTTCCTTCTTCCCATTCCCCCCTCCCCATTCCCTTACCTCCTCTACCCCCTTATTCCCCCTCCCATTTCCCACCCCCACCTCTTCCCCCCCTCAGCCCAGGATTCTTTGAGAGTGCCATATGAGTTTTCCTTTATGTCGTTGAAGGAATGTATCAGTGTAATTAAAGTCTCAGTGCAGTCTTGACGCCATCTTAGATCTATCTATCATTGGAGTATAAGTTCCAATGGGTCTTACAAGTGGTCTTTAATTTTGTCGTTTTATAAGTTTCACGGGTCAGTTAACTTGGGGCCTAATGATTTTGAGGCCATTGACCCTCAACCATCCATGTAGTGCTGTTGGTCAATGGTCTCCTCAACCATATCATCAAAAGTGTCCTCCGCCGCCTGGAACGACTCTTCATCAGTATCCTGAAGGGCGAGAGTTCTTTTTGTGACGGTGCAACTTGGCAAAACATGAGATTGAAAGACCTGCCTCAGGTTGAGTGGACCACGACCTCTCCTCTGACCCGTGTACGAGGCTAGATGGTTCCTTATAAGCTGTAACCTAACCCTAACTAACCTAACTTTACGTAACCGCCTAACCTAACACAACCTAACCTAACATAACCTAACCTAACCCTAACTAACCTAACCTAACCCTAACCTAACCTCACTTTGTAACAACTAATCTAACCTAACCTAAGCAAAGTCCTCCTTCCCCCACACACACACACACACACACAGACAGACAGACGATTGCTTTAAGGTTACTGCGGGGTTAAAACACTCGTCAGCGTGTAGCATCAAGGTTTGAGGGCCTCCGGCAAAGCGGCTCCAGCTGATGTGAAACAGAAATGTGAGTTTACTTAGCCTGGGGGATGAGGGGGAGGGAGGAGGGGGAGGAGGGAGTGGGGAGGAACGTTGGAGCCAGGGCTCCCCCCCCCCCCCCCCCCCCCTCTCTCTCTCTCTCTCTCTCATTTTGGTCATCATCTGAATCATAACAAATAGTGAGTCACATCTCTACCCATCTCCACAGGAAAAAAAATAGACATGAACAGGTCCTGCTTTGTCTCCAGGCTCATTAAGTCATATTGATGTTTCGTTCGTCACCATTTTAGTCAGAAACTACACTGAAAATCAACGTTGTATCGTAGACTGAGGGTGGGCAGGGGTGGAGTGAAAGTGGGTCATAGAGGGATAGAAGGGTGGGCGGGAGGTTAGAGTGGAGAAGGTGGGTGGGAAAGAGAGGAGGAGAAGGTGGAGTAGAAGGGTGTATTGGATAAAGTGGGTGGAGACGAGAGAGGGTGGAGGGTGTGGGTGGAGGTTCCAGTGAGTTCCATGAGACGTGTGTGTGTGTGTGTGTGTGTGTGTGTGTGTGTGTGTGTGTGTGTGTGTGTGTGTGTGTGTGTGTTTTTTATGTGGTTTTATTTGTCTTCTGTGTTTGTTTTGTTTGTTCTCTTGTTTATATCTCTTTTGTTTGATTTTGTCTTTTGTGTTTGGTTTTGTTATAAATTGTTTTTTTCCTGTTTTTTTACTTGTTTGGTTATTAGTGTTAAATCTCTCTCTCTCTCTCTCTCTCTCTCTCTCTCTCTCTCTCTCTCTCTCTCTCCTCTCTCTCTCTCTCTCTCTCCACACACACACACACGAGCGTTAACGAGGTGATCGTACTAATATATTTGCTTGTTTGTCCTCAGTGTTGACCTTCTCCTTCCTTCCTTCCTTCCTTCCTTCCTTCCTTCCTTCCTTTCCACACCCACCCACCCACCCACCCCCACCCCTCCACCCACTCCACCCCACCCCACCCACACGCTTGATGACAAGATAAAATTCACATTAAACTCTCTGGAGTGTATATAATGATAAACAGAGAGTGTATTATATGGAGTGTGTTGATGTAACAGGGGGCCATGTCTGTCTGTCTGTCTGTCTGTGTCTGTCTATCTGTCTGTCTGTGTCTGTCTGTCTGTCTGTCTGTGTGTCTGTCCGTCTGTGTATGTCCAACTATGTCTGTCTCTGTCTGTACATCTCTGTCTGTCTGTCTCTGTCTGTCTGTCTGTCTGTATCTATCTGTCTGTCTGTCTGTCTGTCTGTCTGTCTGTATCTGTCTGTCTGTATCTGTCTGTCTGTATCTGTCTGTCTGTCTGTCTGTGTGTCCGTCTGTGTCTGTATGTCTGTTTGTGTCTGTCCGTCTGTGTCTGTCTGTCTGTCCATCTGTCTGTCTGTCTCTGTCTGTGTGTCCTCCGTCTGTGTCTGTCTATCTGTCTGTGTCTGTCTGTGTCCGTCTGTGTCTGTCTGTCTGTGTGTCTGTCCGTCTGTGTCTGTCTGTCTGTCTGCTGTCTGTCTGTCTGTCCGTCCGTCTGTCTCTGTCTGTGTCTGTCTGTTGTGTCTGTCCAAGTCTGTGTCTGTCTGTCTGTCTGTCTGTCTGTCCGTCCATCGTCTGTGTCTGTCTGTCTGTTGTGTCTGTACGTCTTAGTGTCTATCTGTCTGTCTCTGTCTGTCCGTCTATGTCTGTGTCTGTCTGTCTGTCTGTCTGTCAATCTGTGTCTGTCTGTCTGTTGTGTCTGTCCGTCTGTGTCTGTCTGTCTGTCTGTCTGTCTGTCTGTGTCTGTCTGTCCGTCTGTCTGTCTGTCTGATGTGTCTGTCCGTCTGTGTCTGTCTGTCTGTATTCACATCTGCATCTGTCTGTCCTATTGTCTGTCTATTGTTGTGTCTGTCCGTCTGTCTCTGTCTGTCTGTTGTGTCTGTCCGTCTGTGTCTGTCTGTCTGTCTGTCTGTCTGTCTGTCTGTCGTCTGTATGTCTGTGTTGTGTCTGTCCGTCTGTCTCTGTCTGTCTGTCTGTTTGTGTCTGTCCGTCTGTCTCTGTCTGTCTGTTGTGTCCTGTCCAAAAGTCTGTATGTCTGTCTGTCTGTCTGTCTGTCTGTCTGTCTGTCCGTCTGTGTCTGTCTGTGTTGTGTCTGTCCGTCTGTCTCTGTCTGTCTGTCTGTTGTGTGTCTGTCCCGTCTGTGTCTGTCTGTCTGTCTGTCTGTCTCCTGCCTGCCTGCCTGCCTGCCTGCCTGCCCACCTGCCTACCTGTCTGTCTGTCTGTCTGTCTGTCTGTTTAGTGGATTTATTTTGATGTTATTCTTTCTTTAATTGATTTGTGTGAGAGAGAGAGAAAAAAAAAAAAAAAAAACTGACTTAACCTAACGTAACCCTAACCTAACCTCAACCACCTAACCTAAGCCACACAACTTCTTCTACGATATATTATTTAGGTTGAATATCTGTTTTAATTATTATAGAGTGTGTAGTAAACAAAACAGCGATTTCCATAACTACACCGGTACCCTACTTTTGATCTTCCCAACTTCTCCCTCCCCACCTCCCCCAACTCCCCTACCTCCCCACCCCCACCCCCTCTACCCCCACCCTCCCACACCTCCACACCCCTCCCCCCCCCTCCCTCTCCCCCCCCTCCTCCCTCTCCCCCCTCCCCCCCCCTCCTCCCCACCTCCCACAACCCCCCTCTCTCCCCACACCTCCCCCCCCCTCCCCACCTCCCCCCAACCACCCCCTCACTCCCCACACCTCCCCACCCCCTCCCCCCCCCTCCCCTCTCCCTCCCCCACCTCCCTCTCCCCACCTCCCCCTCCCCCTCCGTCCCCTCCTCCCTCCCCCCACCTCCCTACAACCCCCCTCCCTCCCCACCTCCTCTCCCTCCCACCTCCCCACAACCCCCTCCCCCCCACACCTCCCCAGCCCCCCCCTCCTCCCCACCTCCCTCCCTCCCCTCCCCACAACTCCCCCTCCCCTCCCCACCTCCCTCTCCCTCCCCACCTCCCCCAACCCCCCCCTCCCCCCACACCTCCCCTCTCCCTCTCCCACCTCCCCCACCCCCTCCCTCCCCCCTCCCTCTCCCCTCTCCCCACCTCCCCACAACCCCCTCCCCTCCCCACCTCCCCCCCCCCTCCCCTCCCCACCCCCCCCTCCCCTCCCCCACCTCCCCTCCCCCTCTCCCACACCTCCCCCAACCCCTCCTCCCCACACCTCCCCTCCCCACACACCTCCCCAGCCCCCCTCCCCACACCTCCCCTCCCTCCCCACACCTCCCCTCCCCTCCCCACCCCTCCCCACACCTCCCAGCCCCCACACCTCCCCCACCCCCTCTCCCCAGCCCCCCACACCCCCACCTCCCCCACCCCCTCCTTCTCCACGCCTCCCCACCCCCCCCCACCTCCCCCAGCCCCACTCCCAGCCCCCACCCCCACACTTCCCCACAACCCCCCCTCCCTCCCCACCTCCCCTCTCCCTCCCCAACCCCCCACACCTCCCCACCTCCCCACACCCCCTCCCCCCACACCCCTCCCCCCCCTCCCCCCCCTCCCCACCTCCCCCAACCTCCTCCCCACCTCCCTCCCCCCCACCTCCCCCCCTCCTCCTCCCCCCCCCTCCCTCCCCCACCTCCCAGCCCCTCCCCTCCCCCACAACCCCCTCCCCTTCCCCCACCTCCCCACCCCTCCCCACACACATCCCCAACCTCCCCTCCCCTCCCCCACACCTCCCCTACTCTCCCCAGCCCCTCCCTCCCCCTCCTCCTCCCACCTTCCTCCCCCCTCCCTCCCACCTCCCACACCCCCCCCTCCCCAACCCCCACCCCCCACACCTCCCACCTCTACAAGTCAACAAAAGTTATTTATTAAAAATAAAAATAAACCCTAGAAACTTTCTTACTCAGAAACATTTTTTTTACATTAATTTACTTGGAACAATGTGTGTATGTATGTATGTATGTATGTATGTATGTATGTATGTATGTATATGTGCATGTATGTATGTATGTATGTATGTATATGTATGTATGTTCTATAAAATGAAAGGTGAGATTTAATCGTTTATAAGACTACTGAAAAAAGATATATTGTTTTAATTCTTTGAAGTTAGGAACAACAGAGAGCAAATACAGGAAGATGCAGGTATGTGTATAATATATATTGTGGTTGAGATTAACCGTTGATGAATCATTTTGTTGATAAAATTGGTAAGTGGTGAGAGTGAGTGACTAACTTCGGGACTGATTCTTCTTCATCCAAATAAACTCACTTAATTTTCTTACATAACTTGTCTCATAATCATCACACCACCAACATCACCACCAACTCCACCATCATCACCACCAACATCTCACCATCAACACCACCTTCACCACCATCACCACCTCACCACCAACAACACCGTCATCACCACCATCCACACACTTCACACCATCATACCACCATCCCACCACCACACCACCACATTTCTAGTCCTATTATTCTAACCCACGGGACATATCATCTCTCTCTCTCTCTCTCCTCTCTCTCTCTCTCTCTCTCTCTCTCTCTCTCGTTAAAGTATCAAGACAGATCCACTTCCCAAACTGAATCCCTCAGTATAACGGAATCCATTCACTATATGCAGAATCCACACCCAAAAACAGGAATCCGCTCGGTATAAACCGGAATCCACTTTCAAAATCGGAATCACTCAGTATAAACCGGAATCCACTTACCAAAATCGGAATCCACTTACAAACAGGAATCCACTCATCACAAACAGAACTATACTGCTCCCAAACCAGAACTATTCAGCATCAGGGAATTTACAGCAGCTAAATACGGCTTCCTAACAGTCAAAATAAAATATACACGAAGCTTTTAGAGACGAGAGTTGCAGCTGCTGCATTTTTGGCTTCCCCATAACACTGAAACAAAAGGCCGATACCGGAGGCAGCTATGTGGTAACCTCGACGTCTCCTCCTCACCCCTTGTATTATGGGTATCTATGCGGGGAAAAGACGTGTGATGTGTTTCAGCACTGATATTGAATAAATTCGGTTGATGGTGGCGTGTATATGCGGTGTGGAGTGGAGACAGGTCATGTGGATAGTTTGTGTGTAAGGGTGTGGGGTGTAGTGGGGTCTCGTAGATAGTGGTGTAGGGGTCTAGTAGGATTGGTAGTAGTGTGGATATTAGTGGTGTGGAGTGTTAGTGAGATGGGTGGATAAGTATTGCGTGTGTGTGTGTGTGTGGGGGCTAGTGATGTGAGTGTGGGCTTAGAATAAACCTTAAAGGATAAATATGCGATAGTATGGCTAGTAGTACCATACACAGCACCTAGGTATGTGTAAGGTCATATCATACTGAGGTAGGTGGATATTGTGTGGTACTTACAACAACTTGGGTGGTGGTGTTGGGTGGATCAGTGGTCCCCTATCGATTTTTATTATTGTGTGTGAGAGTCTGTCAGGTGAGGGTCGGCGGGTGGTATGAGAATCAGATCAGATCAGGTCAGGTCGGGTCTGGGAGGAGGTGATGGTAGTGGTTGGTTTGGATGCACAGGGTTAGGGGATTGGCCCGCTTCTCCCTTACATATTTACAAACTGTATTTGTAACCCCATGTTTGTTGAGTTTTAAAATGCGGTTGTTGTTTTTTTACAGGGTCCGAAAACAAATACGGTTACAAGCGAACTCAAAACGAATTACAATACGTATTAAGTACTGTTATTCCCGGGTAGTGGTGTTGATAGTGTGGTAGTATTTTTTCCTTTATTGAGAATGATTGGACGGGTATATATGTATTATCAGGTGTTAGTTAATTCGTCATTGTCGGAATTGTACATAGGAGAGAAACTTGTATGGTAAATCCTGGATGATTTTTAAGAGAATTTGATTATTTAGAAACATATTTGAACTGAGGTTCATAGGCAAAGATACTGATAAATAAATTATACATTTGATGTAGTTAATATTTTTTAGCTGATGTTTCTCTTTTTTATCATTTCATTTCTGCATTTGGTTTTAGCATCAATAAGTGTGAGTTTGGAGGGTAGGTGAGATCGAGGAACTGGTGACCTCAGTCACACGGGACAAAGGCAGGCACATAGTTGCTGGTGATCCCCGTGTTGATAGTCCGTTCCTGCTCTCTCTCTCTCTCTCTCTAAGCTAGGTGATGAGAGATAGACACCATAGGATTAGAGTTAGGTTAAGGAGGGTGTTTTTGGTAGTGTGAACTACTTGTAATGGCAGGAAATATCTTATCTTTTATCAGATATGTATCTATATGTTACATCTATCTATCTATCTATCTATCTCTATCTATCTATCTATCTATCTATCTATCTATTTGTCAGTTAATACGTATGTATGTATTGTGTGTATGTATATATGTATGTAGTAATATTTTGTGTAAAAATTGCATCTTAAACCCCAGTTATATTTTTTTAACCTGTTTTAACCCGTGTTTTAACCTGTGTTTTTAACCCGTGTTTTTTAACCCGTGGGCTTTGATATTTTTTTAACCCGTGTTTTACCCGTGTTTTAACCTGTTTTTAACCCGTGTTTTAACCTGTGTTTTCTCTTGTTTTAGAGTGAGTGCAGAGTTTGGGTTCAGTTTACCTCAACAACGGAGAGAGAGGTGGAGTGGTAGGTCAATACTCTCTGCTGTCCATGCCACAGTTTGGGTATTTTAATGCCCATACAGTTACCAGGATTGAGTTATGTATATGAGTGCCAGTCGAAATAGATCCTTTAATAGGTTTCAGTCGTAATAGGTTAATGTAATAGGTTTCAGCCTAGCAGGTTTCAGTCGTAATGGGTTTTAGTCATATGGGTTTCAGTCGTAATAGGTTTCAGTCGTAATGGGTTTTCAGTCGTAATGGATTTCAGTCGTAATAGGTTTCAGTCGTAAAGTAGGTTCCAGTCGTAATGGGGTTCAGTCGTAATGGGTTTCAGTCGTAGTAGGTTTCAGTCATAGTAGGTTTCAGTCGTAATGGGTTTTAGTCGTAATGGGTTTTTAGTCGTAATGGGTTTCAGTCGTAGTAGGTTTCAGTCGTAGTAGGTTTCAGTCGTAATGGGTTTTAGTCGTAATGGGTTTCAGTCGTAATAGGTTTCAGTCGTAATGGGTTTCAGTCGTAATGGGTTTCAGTCGTAGTAGGTTCCAGTCGTGATAGGTTTCAGTCGTAGTAGGTTTCAGTCGTAGTAGGTTTCAGTCGTAGTAGGTTTCAGTCGTAATGGGTTTTAGTCGTAATGGGTTTCAGTCGTAATAGGTTTCAGTCGTAATAGGTTTCAGTCGTAATGGGTTTCAGTCATAGTAGGTTCCAGTCGTGATAGGTTTCAGTCGTAGTAGGTTTCAGTCGTAATGGTTCAGTCGTAGTAGGTTTCAGTCGTAATGGGTTTTAGTCGTAATGGGTTTCAGTCGTAATAGGTTTCAGTCGTAGTAGGTTTCAGTCGTAATGGGTTTCAGTCATAATACGTTTCAGTCATAATAGGTTTCACCATATAAGGCCCGGTTATAAAGGTCCTGACCATCCATAACTATTGATAATGGGAACAGTTCTAATGGGCCCCAATAATAATAATCCACATATGTCTATTAAGCCCCATAATCTCCCATACCCAATGATTAGGAGAAAGATCTAAATTGGCCCAGTCTTATGAGACATTTTAATGGCACCCAATGTTAACAGTCCACTCACCAATGGCACTCGTGTATTGGGTAACCATGTGCAGAGATGATCACTATTCCCTGTGTACTGAGTTGACCGTATATATATTGCCGTGTATAGCTGGTACTTCCATCTTGACGACTGAAATTTGATGTCGACCCAACAGCGCTTCTGACATTTACATAATTGCGTTTCCTGCAGTGTACCTACCTAATACACGGTTCTCGGTAACTGTCAAGTGAATAACCAATTCCAGAGTGCAGCGTGTAGGAAATTGGTCGCCGTGGTGGTGGTGGAGTTCGTCTTCTAGGTCAGGGTCAAGGGTGAGTGAATGTATATACTGTAGATATTTGTGGTTGTTGTAGAACGACTCGTATAACTACCAATTACTCGTATATAGGTGTTTGTTCCAGTTCAAATACCCATTAACCTTAATCTAGTCTAACCTCCCAACCCAACCCCTAACCAACCCTAACCTATCAAACCAGAGACAGGTTAAAACATCTTAATTTGCACTCCCTCGAGAACCG
>NW_024722038.1:0-8576 GCF_018991925.1 Homarus americanus | reverse complement strand
AACAAAGGCCCCTCATTGAGTATAACAAAGTCCATTGGTCATGTATAAAAAAGTCCCCTGGTCGAGTATAACAAAGTCCCCTGATTGAGTATAACAAAGTCCACTGATCGAGTATAACAAACTCCTTTGGGTGAGTATAACAATGTCCCCTGATCGAGTATAACACATCCCCTGATCGAGTAAAAGAAAGTCCTATGGTCGAGTCTAAAAAAGTCCCCTGATCGAATATAACGAAGTCACCTTCTCGAGTATAACAAAGTCCCTAGATCGATTATAACAAAGGCCCCTCAGCGAGTATAACAAAGTCTATTGGTCAAGTATAAAAAAGTCCCCTGGTCGAGTATAACAAATTCCCCTGATCGAGTATAACAAAGTCCCCTGGTCGAGTATAACAAAGTCCCCTCATCGAGTATAACAAAGGCCCCTAATCGAGTATTACAAAGTCCCCTGATTGAGCATAACAAAGTTTCATGATCGAGTATAACAAAGTCCTCTGGGTGAGTATAACAATGTCCCCTGATCGAGTATAACACATCCCCTGATCGAGTAAAAGAAAGTCCTATGGTCGAGTCTAAAAAAGTCCCGTGATCGAATATAACGAAGTCACCTTCTCGAGTATAACAAAGTCCCTAGATCGATTATAACAAAGGCCCCTCAACGAGTATAACAAAGTCCCCTGATTAATTATAAAAAAGTTCCCTGGTCGAGTATACCAATGTTCCCTGATCGAATATAACAAAGTCCCCTGGTCGAGTATAACAAAGCCCCCTCATCGAGTATAACAAAGGCCCCTAATCGAGTATTACAAAGTCCCCTGATTGAGCATAACAAAGTTTCATGATCGAGTATAACAAAGTCCTCTGGTTGAGTATAACAAAGTCCCCTGACGAGTATAACATATTCCATGATCGAGTATAGCAAAGTCCTCTGGTCGAGTATAAAAAAGTAACCTGATCGAGGATAACAAAGTCGCCTTCTCGAGTATAACAAAGTCCCTAGATCGAGTATAACAAAGGCCCCTCATCGAGTATAACAAAGTCCATTGGTCATGATATAAAAAAGTCCCCTGGTCGAGTATAACAAAGTCCCTTGATCGAGTATAACAAAGCCTCCTGATCGAGTATAACAAAGTCCCCTGATCGAGTATATCAAAGCCCTCTGCTCGAATATAAGAATGTCCCCTGATCGAGTATAACAAAGTCCCCTGATCGAGAATAACAAAGGCCCCTGATCGATGGTACCAAAGGCCTCATCGAGTATAACAAAGTCCATTGGTCAAATATAAAAAAGTCCCCTGACGAGTATAACAAAGTCCCCTGAGTATAACAAGTCCCCTGGCGAGTATAACAAAGCCCCTGATCGAGTATAACAAAGGCCCCTCATCGAGTATAACAAAGGCCCCTCATCGAGTATAACAAAGTCCATTGGTCAAGTATAAAAAAGTCCCCTGGGCGAGTGTAACAAAGTCCCCTGATCGTGTATAACAATGTCCCCTGGTCGAGTATAGCAAGGTCCCCTGATCGAGTATAACAAAGCCTCCTCATCGAGTATAACAAAGTCCCCTGATCGAGTATAACGAAGACCCCTGCTCGATTATAAGAAAGTCCCCCGATCGAGCATAACAAAGTCCCCTGGTCGAGTATAACAAAGTCCCCTGATTGAGTATAACAAAGTCCCCTGATCGAGTATAGCAAAGTCCTCTGGGTGAGTATAACAATGTCCCCTGATCGAGTATAACATATCCCCTGATCGAGTAAAAGAAAGTCCTATGGTCGGGTATAAAAAATTCCCCTGATCGAGTATAACAAAGTCCCCTTCTCGAGTATAACAAAGTCCCTAGATCGGGTATAACAAAGGCCCCTCATCGAGTATAACAAAGTCCATTGGTCAAGTATAAAAAAGTCCCCTGGTCGAGTATAACAAATTCCCCTGATCGAGTATAACAAAGTCCCCTGATTAATTATAAAAAAGTTCCCTGGTCGAGTATACCAATGTTCCCTGATCGAATATAACAAAGTCCCCTGGTCGAGTATAACAAAGCCCCCCTCATCGAGTATAACAAAGGCCCCTAATCGAGTATAACAAAGTCCTCTGATTGAGTATAACAAAGTTTCATGATCGAGTATAACAAAGTCCTCTGGTTGAGTATAACAAAGTCCCCTGACGAGTATAACATATCCCCTGATCGAGTATAGCAAAGTCCTCTGGTCGAGTATAAAAAAGTAACCTGATCGAGTATAACAAAGTCGCCTTCTCGAGTATAACAAAGGCCCCTTATCGAGTATAACAAAGGCCCCTCATCGAGTATAACAAAGTCCATTGGTCAAGTATAAAAAAGTCCCCTGGTCGATTATAACAAAGTCCCCTGATCGTGTATAACAATGTCCCCTGGTCGAGTACAGCAAAGCCCCCTGATCGAGTATAACAAAGCCTCCTGATCGGGTATAACAAAGTCCCCTGATCGAGTATAACAAAGCCCCCTGCTCGAGTATAAGAAAGTCCCTTGATCGAGTATAACAAAGGCCCCTGATCGAGTATAACAAAGGCCCCTCGTCGAGTATAACAAATTCCATTTGTCAAGTATAAAAAAGTCCCCTGGTCGAACATAACAAAGGCCTCTGGGCGAGTATAACAAAGTCCCCTGGTCGAAAATAACAAAGTCCCCTTATCCTAATATAACAAAGCCCCCTGATCGAGTATAACAAAGTCCCCTGATCAAGTATAACAAAGCCCCCTGCTCGAGTATAAAAAAGTCCCCTGATCGAGTATAAGAAAGTCCCCTGGTCGAGTATAACAAAGCCCCCTCATCGAGTATAACAAAGGCCCCTAATCGAGTATAACAAAGTCCCCTGATTGAGTATAACAATGTCCCCTGATCGAGTATAAGAAAGTCCTCTGATTGAGTATAACAAAGTCCCTGATCGAGTATAAAAAAGTCCCCTGATCGCATATAACAAAGTACGCTAGTCGAGTATAACAAAGTCCCTGATCGAGTGTAACAAAGGCCCCTCATTGAGTATAACAAAGTCCATTGGTCATGTATAAAAAAGTCCCCTGGTCGAGTATAACAAAGTCCCCTGATTGAGTATAACAAAGTCCACTGATCGAGTATAACAAACTCCTTTGGGTGAGTATAACAATGTCCCCTGATCGAGTATAACACATCCCCTGATCGAGTAAAAGAAAGTCCTATGGTCGAGTCTAAAAAAGTCCCCTGATCGAATATAACGAAGTCACCTTCTCGAGTATAACAAAGTCCCTAGATCGATTATAACAAAGGCCCCTCAGCGAGTATAGCAAAGTCCATTGGTCATGTATAAAAAAGTCCCCTGGTCGAGTATAACAAAGTCCCCTGATTGAGTATAACAAAGTCCACTGGTCGAGTATAACAAAGTCCTCTGGGTGAGTATAACAATGTCCCCTGATCGAGTATAACACATCCCCTGATCGAGTAAAAGAAAGTCCTATGGTCGAGTCTAGAAAAGTCCCCTGATCAAATATAACGAAGTCACCTTCTCGAGTATAACAAAGTCCCTAGATCGATTATAACAAAGGCCCCTCAGCGAGTATAACAAAGTCCATTGGTCAAGTATAAAAAAGTCCCCTGGTCGAGTATAACAAATTCCCCTGATCGAGTATAACAAAGTCCCCTGGTCGAGTATAACAAAGCCCCCTCATAGAGTATAACAAAGGCCCATAATCGAGTATTACAAAGTCCCCTGATTGAGCATAACAAAGTTTCATGATCGAGTATAACAAAGTCCTCTGGGTGAGTATAACAATGTCCCCTGATCGAGTATAACACATCCCCTGATCGAGTAAAAAAAAGTCCTATGGTCGAGTCTAAAAAAGTCCCCTGATCGAATATAACGAAGTCACCTTCTCGAGTATAACAAAGTCCCTAGATCGATTATAACAAAGGCCCCTCAGCGAGTATAACAAAGTCCCCTGATTAATTATAAAAAAGTTCCCTGGTCGAGTATACCAATGTTCCCTGATCGAATATAACAAAGTCCCCTGGTCGAGTATAACAAAGCCCCCTCATCGAGTATAACAAAGGCCCCTAATCGAGTATTACAAAGTCCCCTGATTGAGCATAACAAAGTTTCATGATCGAGTATAACAAAGTCCTCTGGTTGAGTATAACAAAGTCCCCTGACGAGTATAACATATTCCATGATCGAGTATAGCAAAGTCCTCTGGTCGAGTATAAAAAAGTAACCTGATCGAGTATAACAAAGTCGCCTTCTCGAGTATAACAAAGTCCCTAGATCGAGTATAACAAAGGCCCCTCATCGAGTATAACAAAGTCCATTGGTCAAGATATAAAAAAGTCCCATGGTCGAGTATAACAAAGTCCCTTGATCGAGTATAACAAAGTCCCCTGATCGAGTATAGCAAAGTCCCCTGATCGAGTATAACAAAGCCTCCTGATCGAGTATGAATGTCCCTGATCAAAGTATAACAAAGTCCCTGATCGGAGTATAACAAAAGGCCCTGATCAGCAGAGTGTAACAAAAGGCCTCATCCCAGAGTATAACAAAGTCCATTGGTCAAATATAAAGTCCCTGATCTGAGTATACAAAGCCCTGGACGAAATTATAACAAAGTCCCTGATCAGCATTATAACAGGCCCTGATCGAGTATAACAAAGGCCCCTCATCGAGTATAACAAAGGCCCCTCATCGAGTATAACAAAGTCCATTGGTCAAGTATAAAAAAGTCCCCTGGGCGAGTGTAACAAAGTCCCCTGATCGTGTATAACAATGTCCCCTGGTCGAGTATAGCAAGGTCCCCTGATCGAGTATAACAAAGCCTCCTCATCGAGTATAACAAAGTCCCCTGATCGAGTATAACGAAGACCCCTGCTCGATTATAAGAAAGTCCCCCGATCGAGCATAACAAAGTCCCCTGGTCGAGTATAACAAAGTCCCCTGATTGAGTATAACAAAGTCCCCTGATCGAGTATAGCAAAGTCCTCTGGGTGAGTATAACAATGTCCCCTGATCGAGTATAACATATCCCCTGATCGAGTAAAAGAAAGTCCTATGGTCGGGTATAAAAAATTCCCCTGATCGAGTATAACAAAGTCCCCTTCTCGAGTATAACAAAGTCCCTAGATCGGGTATAACAAAGGCCCCTCATCGAGTATAACAAAGTCCATTGGTCAAGTATAAAAAAGTCCCCTGGTCGAGTATAACAAATTCCCCTGATCGAGTATAACAAAGTCCCCTGATTAATTATAAAAAAGTTCCCTGGTCGAGTATACCAATGTTCCCTGATCGATTATAACAAAGTCCCCTGGTCGAGTATAACAAAGCCCCCTCATCGAGTATAACAAAGGCCCCTAATCGAGTATAACAAAGTCCTCTGATTGAGTATAACAAAGTTTCATGATCAAGTATAACAAAGTCCTCTGGTTGAGTATAACAAAGTCCCCTGACGAGTATAACATATCCCCTGATCGAGTATAGCAAAGTCCTCTGGTCGATTATAAAAAAGTAACCTGATCGAGTGTAACAAAGTCGCCTTCTCGAGTATAACAAAGGCCCCTTATCGAGTATAACAAAGGCCCCTCATCGAGTATAACAAAGTCCATTGGTCAAGTATAAAAAAGTCCCCTGGTCGATTATAACAAAGTCCCCTGATCGTGTATAACAATGTCCCCTGGTCGAGTACAGCAAAGCCCCCTGATCGAGTATAACAAAGCCTCCTGATCGGGTATAACAAAGTCCCCTGATCGGTATAACAAAGCCCCTGCTCGAGTATAAGAAAAGTCCTTGATCGGTATAACGAGCCCCCTGATCATGTAACAAAGGCCTCGTCGAGGTATAACAAATTCATTTTGTCAGAGTATAAAAAAGTCCTGGTCCGAACATAACAAGGCCTCTGGGCAATTAAACAAAAAGTCCCCTGGTCGAAAATAACAAAAGTCATATCCTAATATAACCAGCCCCTGATAAAGTATAACAAAGTCCCTGATTAAAGTATAAACAAGCCCCTGCTCCAGTATTAAAAGTCCCTGATCGAGTATAAGAAAGTCCCTGGTCGAGAGTATAACAAAGCCCCTCATCGAGTATAACAAAGGCCCCTAATCGAGTATAACAAAAGTCCCTGCTCGAGTATAAGAAAGTCCTCTGATCAAGAATAACAAAGTCCCCTGATCGAGTATAGCAAAGTCCTCTGGGCGAGTATAAAAAAGTCCCCTGATCGAGTATAACAAAGTCCCCTTCTCGAGTATAACAAAGTCCCCAGATCGAGTATAACAAAGGCCCCTCATCGAGTATAACAAAGTCCATTGGTCAAGTATAAAAAAGTCCCTGGTCGAGTATAACCAAGTCCCCTAATCGAGTATAACAAAGTCCCCTGGTCGAGTATAGCAAAGTCCCCTGATCGGGTATAACAAAGTCCCCTGATCGAGATATAGCAGTCCTGATCGGCAATGTCTCTGATCGAGTATATTGTGCTAAATTATCGAGCAATAAATTACCCGGAGTATATAAATAAAGTCCATTTGATTGAGTATAGAAAGTCCCCCTCATCGTATATAACAAAGTTCCATATCGAGCATAACAAAGTCTCGATCGATTACAGGTGTCCTGTCGATATAGTAAGGCCCTGATCGAGTAAGTCAAAGTCCCTGATCGAGTATACAAAGCCCCTGATCGAGTATAACAAAGCCCCCTTGACGAGTAAAGCCCCTGACTGAGTATAACAAAGTCCCCATCGAGAGTAACAAAGTCCCCTGACCCAGTTTAAAGTCTTTACCCGAGGAAGAATATTCAGATCGAGTATATCCAAGTCTTCGGCCCAGTAGAGCAGTTCTAGATCGAGCATAACAAAGTCCTCTCATTGATTATAACAAAGTCCCCTGACCGAGTATAACAAAGGCCTCTGGTCGAGTAAAACAAAGTCCCCTGGTCAAGAATAACAAAGTCCCCTGATACTAGTATAACAAAGTCCTATGGTCGAGTATAAATAAGTCCCCTGATAGAGTATACCAAAGGCCCCTCATCGATTATAACAAAGTCCATTGGTCAAGTATAAATAGTCCCCTGGTCGATTATAACAAAGTCCCCAGTTCGAGTATAACAAAGTCCCCTGGTCGAGTATAGCAAAGTCCCCTGATCGAGTATAACAAAGCCTCCTGATCGAGAATAACAGAGTCCCCTGATCGTGTATAACAAAGCCCCCTGCTCGAGTATAAGAAAGTCCCTTGATCGAGTATAACAAAGTCTCCTGATCGAGTATAACAAAGGCCCCTGATCGAGTCCAAAAAAGGCCCCTAATTGAGTATAACAAAGTCCCTGATCTAGTATAACAATGGCCTCTCATCGAGTATAACAAAGGCCTTTCATCGAGTATAACAAAGTCCCCTGGTCCAGTATAACAAAGTCCCCTGATCGAGTATTACATATCCCCTGCTCGAGTATAACAACATCTCCTGGCCCAGTATAACAAAGACCCCAGATCGAACATAACAAAGTCCCCTGATCGATTATAACAAAATCCCCTGGTCGAGTATATCAAAGGGCCCTGATCGAGTAAGACAAAGTCCCCTAATCGAGTATAGCAAAGTCCCCTGATCCTAGTATAACAAAGCCCCCTGGACGAGTATAACAAAGTCCCCTGATCGAATATAACAAAGTCCCCTGATCGAGTATAACAAAGTCCCCTGGTCCTGTATAACAAAGTCCCCTGATTGAGTATAACATATCCCCTGGATGAGTATAACAAAGTCCCCTGATCGAACATAACAAAGTCCCCTGATTGAGTAGAACAAAGTCCCCAGATCGAGCATAACAAAGTCTCCTGATCGATAATAACAAAGTACCCTCGTCGAGAATAACAAAGTCCAGTGATCTTACTAAAACAAAGCACCCTGGACGAGTATAACAAAGTCTACTGATCGAGTATAACAAAAGTCCCCTGATCGAGTATAACAAAATTCCTTAATCGAGAATAAAAAAGTCCGCTGGTCCAGTATAACAAAGTCCGCTGATCGAGTATAAAAAAGTCCCCTGGCCCAGTATAACAAAGTCCCCATATCGAGAATAACAAAGTCCCCTGATCGATTATAACAAAATCCCCTGACCGAGTATAACAAAGGCCTCTGGTCGAGTATAACAAAGTCCCCTGGTCGAGAATAACAAAGTCCCTTGATACTAGTATAACAAAGTTCTATGGTCGAGTATAAAAAAGTCCCCTGATAGAGTATAACAAAGTCCCCTGATCGAGTATAACATATCCTTTGATCTAGTATGACAAAGTCCCTGGTTGAGTATAACTAAGTCCCCTGGTCGAGTATAACAAAGTTTTCTAATCGAGTATAACAAAGGCCCCTGGTCCAGTATAACAAAGTCCCCTAATTGAGTATAACACATCCCCTGATCGATTATAACAAAGTCTCCTGGCCCAGTATAACAAAGTCCCCAGATCGAGCATAACAAAGTCCCCTGATCGATTATAACAAAGTCCCCTGACCGAGTATAACAAAGGCCTCAGGTCGAGTATAACAAAGTCCCCTGGTCGAGAATAACAAAGTCCCCTGATACTAGTATAACAAAGTCCTATGG
>NW_024722037.1:57500-91801 GCF_018991925.1 Homarus americanus | reverse complement strand
TACAACAACACTCCCCTACACAGACAAACACACACAAAACACTCGTCACAACAGCTGGTTTCACATTTTCCCAACTTTTATAACATCAAATTTAAACCACACTACATCACTCTCCTTCCTTTCTCCGCCTCCTCTTCGTGTTTCTCCTCTCATTTGTGCTCCTCTTCTTCCTCTTTGTGTTCCTCCTCTTCCTCTTCGTGTTCTTACTCTTCCTTTTCCTCCGCCTCTTGCTCTAGCTTCAAATCCCTCAGCCTCCTCCTCCTAGATACCCCCCTCTTCCTCCTTCTCCTAGCTGCCACCCTTCTCCTATCATTCTCTCCTCGTCCTCCTCTTTTCTTTTATTTTCAACTTTCCCCAAAAGATTATCTTCTTCCTCCATTCCATTTTTTCATCCTCCAGGAAGGAAAGAAGGAAGGTAAGAGAGGAGAGAGGAGAGGAGGAAGAAAAAGGGGTAGAGGAAGTGGAGGAAAAGAAGGAAGAAGGAAGGAAGGAAGGAAGAAGGAAGGAAGGAAGGAGGGGAGGAGGAAGAGCCGGGTTAGGGCTAGGCAAACCACTGAATGCCAAGCAAACTTCTCCTGGAAATGCATGTTATTTTACAAATTCTGAGCTGTTTTTATGTTCTAGGTATTGTGTGTGTGTGTGTGTGTGACGAAAACCACACTGACAACAGGATGACAACCGCTACAACAACCATAAAACCACCACAGACACCACTACCACCACAACAACAACCACTATCACCACCAAATCAATCACCACAACACTTCTGCAACAACAACTACTACCACACAACTGCAGATTTATATATACAAAATCATGAGGTTGAAGAAAGAACAGCATAAGGATCATTTACAGCAGCAGCAGCGCAAGATCATTACAGCAGCAGCAGCGGCAAAGCAGATTTACGCAGCAGCAGCAGCAGCATAAGGATCATTTACAGCAGCAGCAGCAGCAGCGATCCTACAGCAGCAGCCAGCAGCATAAGGATTCACTTACAGCAGCAGCAGCATGGCATCAGCGTGCGCAGCAGCGCATAAGGATTGTTACAGCAGCAGCAGCATAAGGATCATTTACAGCAGCAGCAGCAGCATAAGAATTACCCCACACACATCATCTTACAGCGCAGCAGTATATATACTGATCAAGCATTATAAGTGATCATTTACAGCAGCAGTATAAGGACATTTATATATAAGTTATCGCCATATTACAGTGATAAATCATTTACGCTGTTGCTGTTAGCATAAGGATCATTTTACAAGTTAAGTAATTAACATAAGGATCATTTACAAAGTTGTCTGTTATTACGATCATTTACATGCTGCTGTTGCTGCTACAGATCATTTCATTGCTGCTATGTTAAACAAGCAGATCGCTTACAGTATGCTAAGTTGATATGAACGTACCATGCTGCTGTTGCTGTTACATAGATTCATATACGCTGTTACATATGTATAATCACTTACATGTTGTTGTTATTAATGATCATTACGCTAATGTTATTATAAAGAACAATGCATGTTGTTTAATCAGATCATTTACTGTTACTGCTATTAAGCATAAGGATTCAATATCATGTTATGTTGCTAGCATATGATCATTTTGCTGTTGTTAATCACATGACTCATTTCACGTTGCTGTTGCTGCTAAAGTATGATCATTCATTATGTTGTTGCTGTTACAGATCATTATGTTGCTATTAAGCATAAGATTGATATGTTACATCAGCATAATGATCATTTGTTGTTAATATAGATCACTTTACATGTGTTAACATATATCATTTTAAGTATGTTGTTGTTGTTATTAAGGATCATTTCAAAGTGTTATATATTGCTGACTTTTACATAAGGATCATTTGTTGTTGTTAAGTTAAGTTATTAAGATCATTTGCTGAAGTATATATGTTAGATCATTTGCTAAGTTGCTGTTGCTGTTGTTAAGCACATGATCATGCTGTTGTTGTTGTTGTTATTAAGGATCATTTATGTTGATCATTATATATATGTTAATAAAAGATCATTTGATGTTGTTGTTGTTGTTTAAGATCATTTTTTATGTTGTTAAGTTATTGTATGGATCATTTGCTTTGTTATGGTTATTAAGTGATTCAGATGCTAGTTGTTATTGCTGATCATTTTATTGTTGTTGCGATATATGATTCTATTTCATGTTGCTGTTAAGCATATGATCATTTTACGCTGCTGTTATTGTAAGATCATTTTATGTTATGATTCATTTCGTTGTTGTTATATTAAGGACTATTTGGATATGTTATATGATCACTTTACAAGGTTATTGGCTGATCATTTGGCTGTTGTTGTTATAAGGATCACGTTTATGTTGTTGTTAGTATATAGGATCATTTGGCAAAACAGCATAAGGATTATTTCATGTTGTTGTTGTTATAAGGATCATTTGCTGTTGTTGCTAAGTATAAGTAGATCATTTTACAGCAGTGTTAGTATAAGGATCATTTACAAATGTTGTTAAGCATATGATCACTATGTTGAAGTAAGGATCATTTTGTTGTTATGTTATGATCATTTGTTGTTGTTATGTGGATCATTATGTTGTTGTTAATCACCAACACATCTCCACTAATGGCATCTGACAGCAATGGAAGATTAATCACTAAAATTTAAATTGACGGAAATCGAAGTTAATCCTTGGTGGAGCCAAGGACCAGAAGGCAAATTGCATTGTAGTAGCTGCCAGAGTGATGACGGATTCTGATGACGTGAACCTCCTCCCTCCCAGACTTGCCTCTCCTGCCCCCACCTCCCCTTCCTCCTGCCCCTACCCTCCCACCCTCCCCTACCTAGCATCTCCTTTTCCCCATCCTCCCCTTCCTTTTCCTCCTCCTCCCATCCCCTCCGTCAATCTCTTCCATCCCTCGAAAGCCTGTGAGGGGAGTGGGGGGGAGGAAAGTTACGGAAGGAGGGGGGGAAGGAGAGAGAATGGAGAGGAGGAGGGGCATGGAAGAAGAGTGTGCAAGTAAAATAGAATTTATATTTTATTATACTTTTATATTATTATTATTATTATTATTATTATTATTATTATTATTATTATTATTATTATTATTATTATTACTATATACATCGTTATTATTTTTTTTTTTTATTATTATATTTTCGCCCCAGGCCCTGGAAAAATCTTCCTGACCTCTTAGAAAACATTGGTTCTCCTAGGAAGATTCTGGACTCTAGAAATGACTCCTGGACCTCCTAGAGCTGTTCTGATCCTTTCTTTCAGAAAACACTCTAGACCTCCTAGCACTCTGACCCCTAGAAAACACTGCACCTCCAGAAAACACTCTGACCTCCTAGAAAACACTCCTGACCTCCTAGAAAACATTCCTGCACCTCCCAGAAACACTCCTGACCTCCTAGAAACACTCTGACCTCCCAAACACTCCTCTAGAAAGACACCTCCCTCGACTCTCCTCCTAGAAGACACCACTCAGACTCCTAGAAAACACTCCCCTGACCTCCTAGAAACACATTCCCTGACCTTCTTGAAATACTCCTGCACTTCCTAGGCAACACTGGACCTCCAGAAAACACTCCTGACCTTCTAGGAAAACACTGACCTCTAGAAAACACTCCTGGACCCCCCTAGAAAACACTCCTGCACCTCCTAGAAAACACTCCTGGACTTCCTGAGAAACACTCCCTGACCTCCTAGGAAAACACTCCTGCACTCTCCTAGAAAAACACTCCCTGACCCCTCCTAGGTACACCCTGGACCTCCTATAAAACACTCTGGACCTCCTAGAAAGACTCCTGGACCTCTCAGGAAACACTCCTTGGACCTCCTAGAAAAGAATTCTGACCTCCTAGGAAAACACTCCCTGACCCCCTAGAAAAAGGACTCCTGCACTCCTAGAAAGACTCCTTGACCCTCCTAGAAAATGCCACTCCCTGACCTCCTCCTAGAAAACACTCCCTGACCCTCCCGGGAAACACTCTTGACCTCCAGAAAACACTCTGACCCCAGAAAACACTCTGCACTCTAGAACACTCTGACCTCCTTGTAAAACACTCCCTGACCCCTAGAAAACACTCCTGCACTCTCCTAGAAACACTCCCCTGAACCTCCTAGGAAAACACTGGACCTCCTAGGAAAGCACTCCTGGACCTCCCAGAGCTGACTCCTGGACCTCCTAGAAACACTCCCTGACCTCCTAGAAAACACTCCTGACCTTCCTGAAACACAACACTCTGCACCTCCTAGAAAATGACCCCTGGACCTCCCTAGGAAGCACCCCTGACCTTCTAGAAAACACTCCCTGACCAAAACACTGACCCCTAGAAACACTCCTGCACCTCCTAGAAACACTCCCCGGACCTCCAAAACACTCCCTGGACCTCCTAGAAAACACTCCCTGCACCTCCTAGAAATTCTCCCTGACCTAGAGCAAAAACACTCCTGACCTCCTATAAAATTAATTCTGGACCTCCTAGAAAACACTTCTGACCTCCTAGAAACACTCCCTTGGACCTCCTCCTAAAACACTCCCTGACCCCCAGGAAAACACTCCCTGCACTCTAGAAAACAGCTCCCTGACCCCTAGAAAACACACTCTGACCTCCTAGAAAAGACTCCTGCACCTCCTAGAAAATACCCTGACCTCAGAAATAACTCCCTGACTTCCTAGAAAACACTCCCTGACCTCCTATAAACACTCCCTGACCTCCTCCTAGAAAAACACTCCCCATTCTCAGAAAACACCTCAGACACGGAAGAATTAGAATCAAACAAGACAAGATGGTGAACAAAACAAGAACACAAGAACAAGCAGTGCCAAACTAAAAACAAAACAAGAGGATCCACAAAAACCAAGAAAAAACAAATCAAGAACAAAAACAAAATGAACAAAAACAAGAATATAAGAAAACTAGAAGACAAAAACAAGAACTATAACAAAACAAACAAAAGAACAAGATTGAAACAAGAACAAGAACAACCATGATGTGTGGTTTGATATCGTTTACCATCTTTAAACTTTTCACCTTATAAAAACCCTTGAACTTCCCTTTATTTGTTTGAAGGTTTTAACTGCACTTTTCACTTTTATCATTTTGCCATTTTTCTACCATTTTTTCTAATCATTTTACTTTTTATTTACTTTTTTGAACTTTGTTTTTTTTTTATCATTTTATTGTATTTTTGTTACCTATTTATTTTACCTGACTTTTCAATCTTTATCTACTCCTTGATGCCAATGTACTTCCACCATTTCCTTGATTCACTGCTAATCCCATCCACTCTCCTTTTTTCACCATCTACTTTTTTCAATTCACACCATCAGCTTTTTCTATACCCTACTCTTTATTCTGATCTAATTTACCCCATTAATGGACTTTACTCTATAACTCACTTTATCTAATTTCACCTACCTCACCTTTTATCAATCCTTGAAGGATTCAATCATCAACCCCCCAAAATGTTGAAAGATTACATTCTGAGTGAATAATTAATCCTGACTTTGATTCTCAAAGAGAATGGATAAATTAATTGATATAAAGAATCTGCTCAGAAGGGCTTATGATCGTATAACTGGTGATTTCATTTATGAGTGACATTTTTCCTGAACGATCGAAATATAAAGACTATGCTGAATATTTTGAAGAGTATTCTGAATAACCGAATAAAAAGGCGACATCCACAGTTGATTGAAGTTCAATGGATTCCCGAATATATTTTACGGACTGGCTTTATTGTTGTATACGAAACAGTTGAAATATATTTATCAAATATTTACATGGTTGAGTTTAATTTAGAGCGGAGCTTGTCTGGCTGATGAGGCTTCTATGGGTTGCTATTCCGTTATTGATACTGATAAAAACCGTATGTCTCATTTAATATCACTTTTAAATTCGTTGGTTTCGATGCAATTTCAGCGCCCTCATGAACGAATCAATATACAACTCGGTCTTATTTACGCTGTATTCCGTTATTATATACGTTATTCCGTTATGATGTCCGTTATGACCGTTAACATTATACTCACCTCAAGTTTAATTTTTTTACAACTTTAATTCCGTTATTATCATTCTTCCTCAAACTGCTATTATTATACCTTAATAATTCTATTATTATACACTATTCTAATATACCCATTATTACACTATTCTAATATTCCCATTATTAGCACTTATTCATACCCATTATTATACTATTCTAATATTCCATTGTTCCGTATTAGGAGCACTAATAAGTGTCTTATTGGTTTCTGCCTCATAAGCAGGTTTTAATGCGATACTTCAGCAGGCAGCGGCGGTAACTCCCAACTTGATCCTTGCTCAGTGAATACCAGAATGGGTAAATACAGCAGGTGTGAGGTGGGTAGATTCCCGTACCTCGCCGCGCCACCAGACCAGACTCAGATCATCTTGACGTGATGCACCAGACCAGATTTGAACAGAATGGCAGCAAAATCTTGACCAGACCTCATTAGACCTGCAGACCAGACCAGACCAGAGGTAACCAGACCAGATTTGCTGTACCAGAATCATCCTGACTGCATCAGACTATGTTTCAGATCAGACTCCACCAGACCATTCCAAGATCTGACCAGACCAGAATTAACTGGCAACCAGACCTGACCAGACCTGACCAGACTAGACCAGACCTGACACACAGTTAAGTGGAATCTGGACGGACTAGTGTACAACATACTGTACTTGATGTTCCATAGTCTGATAAAATGTACTCTCTACCCTCAACCCATCCAAATTGAACACGAGGAGCCCATTTACACCAAACCTTGGTATAAAACCAACCAAGCTAAACCAAAAAGATTTCACTCAGCAGCCGCCACACAACCGACGCCAACAAAGACACCAAACCTTAAGCGTGTATACATAAAAATCACCCAGGCTGGAATAAACTGCTGCATGACAGAGATACGAGCGACGCCAAGAATATACATAAGAGCAAGAAAAACAAAGAGAGCATCAGCATCCGAAGATATGAAAATAGAAGTGATAACAAAGAGAAACTTGTAAACATAAATTAATATAATGACACAAACACCTGACTGCACAAAACACCTGACGCTCAGCTGCCACGAGTCTTGTCTAAATATAATGAACAATATCTCAGACGGATTACAGACAAGAGACACCAAGTTTACTCTCAAAGATCTAATACTGAGAACTCAACGGACCTACATTATGACAACGACTCGAAACTGTCAGAGACAAAATACGACGGAAATATCTAGCCAAGAAATGTAGATTGAACACCAAAGACAGGACAAAAAAAAAAAAACGTCATGTTATATATAAAACAGTAAACACCAGACCGAAACACAACGAACACAAACTGGAAGTAACAAGCCCGTGTTTAGAGAAAGCAACTACAAAGACTCTAAATACAAAATAAACAAGAGAAGCCAGTCATTTCGTGTCCAAGTATATATTCAAATGCAACACAAGACCGAACACAAAATAGAAGCAACAAGTTTGTTTACGTATATACAACAAAGGCAACAACTAAGCCGTTATTATTAACGCAAACAGCATCAAAAGCTGTGGCGTATGAGGAGAGGGACAGAGGCTGGCGGTTCCAGGACTCCCGCCGATGGATACAATGGCATCGCGCTGGCTCGGCCATAAAAGATATAGTAGATTGGATTCTTTTTTAGAGCTCGGATACAGGGTTTTGTTTGACGTGTTTGGTGCATGTTGGGTAATGGAGGATGATATACGAGGCTCCGGGTTTATTGTTTTTGTTTTCGGAGCAGAGAGACGATGGGGTGTGAAGCTGACTAAGCAGGGAATGTTGTTGTTCAGGTGGAAAGTCGAGGGAGGGAGGGAGACGTCCGAAGGTCCAGGCGAGAGAGAGAGATGAGGACGGAAGTGACCAGATCCTCTAAAAGCCTCAGCTCAGCCAGTGTCCAGAAGAATGGAAAGAGAATGTTTAATGAACCGCTGAAAGTCGACCGAGGTGGGGGAGGAACTGGACCTGATCCCCACCAGCAGCTGCCCGTCACCACCACCACCTGACCACAAAACCTGCAATATCACCCAGCAAGCCCTGAGGCCTCACACGTCAGCCGCAGAAAGAGAGTTAACTTTTAAAGAAAGCAGGTCCCACAGGTAAATATTTACAGAAGACACACATCTGGGAAAGTCGCGAAGAAATGAGAAATGGAAGGTTGAAGCCTCGAGGGGTCCTCACCAAAGTGTCTGAGGCATTACTGCTAGTGGAGCCGTGGGCGACTACTCATACCACCCCCCACTACTCCCTGACCACTACCATCACTCCCCCCCCCATTACCTTGACCAACCTGTTCACTCCCCCAAACCACCACTCACCACCATCATCCCTGACCACACCCCACCCCACTACCACACCGACCACTACCCCACCATCACCATCACATCTACCACCACACCCTAACCCCACTGCAGTCACACTCTCCACCACCACTCCCATCAACACCCCAACCCTACTTACTACCTCACCACCCTCACCACCACTAACACACCCCACCCTCAACCACCACCTACCTTCACCAAGCCATTTCAGTCAATAATAATTTACACACGCCCTGCAGTGCCTAGAGAAGGTAGATAATAGAAAGACAAGCAAAGCAAGCAGTGAGGAAGCAGAGGATAAGAGAAGGGCGAGAGGTGCAAAGACAATGAAAGGGTAGTGAATGGAGGCTGCAAGGAAGAGTGGGGAGTAACATGGAGGGTGGAGAGGAGGCACACATCTGCAGCCTGCAGGGGAAGGCGGTACTGGTGCATCATGTGTAGGGAGGCACACCTCTGCCCCTGGCCTGTAGGCACACCTCTGTCTCTACCTGGTGTAGGCGGTACACCTCTGTCTCTTACCTGGGTGGAGGCGTGTACACCTCTGTCTCTTACCGCAGAACCAGGTGAAAATGGTGTGTACTGAGACACCTGAGAGAGGAGTGTGTACTGAGACACCTGAGAGAGGAGTGTGTACTGAGACACCGAGAGAGAGGCACGAGACACCTGAAACAGGAGGTGTACTGAGACACCTGAGAGAGGAGTGTGTACTTTGAACCTGAGAGAGAGGAGGTGTACTGAGACACCTGAGAGAGGAGGCACTGAGACACCTGAGAGAGGCAATGAGACACTGAGAGGAGGTACTGAGACACCGAGAGAGAGAGAGAGAGAGAGAGAGAGAGAAGAGAGAGAGAGAGAGAGAGAGAGAGAGAGAGAGAGAGAGAGAGAGAGAGGCCAGGAGGCTAAGCGGCAGGGTCACTGCCACCGTCTCAGAGGTTACACCAGCACACCAACAATGTGACCTGAGATAAATGCTCTCAACCATCCAAACGTTTCCACTTGTAGGTTTAGGGCCGTAGGAGATGAGCCATTTAATGCTCTTATCTGTTGTATTTCGGACATAGAGTCAGTTCCAAAAATGAGCTGTTGTCAGACCTAGTGGGAAGTTTCACGATCCAACTCCAAGTTCCTGAAATAAAATCTCTTCCAGAACTAACGTTGTTTTCAAGCTTTAATCACGATATCCAGGAAAGTGAAAAACGGTTCCAGACGTCAGCAACAACCTT
This sequence comes from Homarus americanus, assembly GCF_018991925.1. Lineage (NCBI taxonomy): Eukaryota > Metazoa > Arthropoda > Malacostraca > Decapoda > Nephropidae > Homarus > Homarus americanus. The sequence continues at coordinate 82,245 of NW_024722037.1, read as the reverse complement.
CCAGAAGCCAACTACAACCTTCCAGACGTCAACAACCGGTCACCATAACCTTCCAGTCGTCAACAAATCAAGCAACTACAACCTTCCAGACGTCATCAATAACTTCAGACGTCAACTTCAACCTTCAGACGTCAACAACAACCTTCCAGACGTCAACAACAACCTTCAGACGTCAACTTCAACCTTCAGACCTCAACTACAACCTTCCAGACGTCAACTACAACCTTCCAGACGTCAACTTCAACCTTCCAGCCTCAACTTCTTCAGACCTCAACTACAACCTTCCAGACGTCAACTATAACCAGACCCTCTTCAACCTTCCAGACGTCAACTTCTACAACCTTCAGACGTCAACTACAACCTTCCAGACGCCAACTTCCAACCTTCCAGGCATCAACTACAACCTTCCAGACGTCAACTACAACCTTCCAGACGTCAATAACCTTCCAGACGTCCTTCAACCTTCCAGACGTCAACAACAACCTTACAGACGTCACCAATAACCTTCCAGACGTCAACTTCAACCTTCCAGACGTCAACAACAACCTTCCAGACTCAGGTGTAAATGGACACTTCTCAACTCGAACTACTGCACAGGTCACCAAAACTGATCTCAGCTTAACTCGTCTTATCAACTTACCGAAGTGGACCGTTCCCAGACCTGAGGAGCGAGGCTTTGATGACGCACCAGGTAACAGGAGTGAGGTGTGTTCTTACCTTACCAGTGGCTCCCACGACTCACCTGTATATGAGAGAGAGGAAGAAGTTATTTTATCACTAACCACACCATCTTAGACCTAATCAAAAGCTTTTATAAAGAACTTGTTTCTAAAATTTATTGAAGCTTTGAAAATCCAGTTGTAATCTCGAGGTTCCAAGAAGCTTACTATTATTATCATTACTGAAATGTTCCCAAAATCCCAGATAAATCGTTCCAGGCATAATAAATGCATGAAGGTGATGGGTGATGGTGGTTGGTGGTGATGATGGTGTGGTGTTGATGGTGGTGACGGTGAGCATAAGATCATAAAAATAGAGGAAGCTGCAACGGGCCTATTGGCCTACAGTATACTGGGCAGTCCCGTTTACACCCAACCTCTGTGCTCATATCACCAACCTATATTTGAAGCTATACGAGTTAATGATGATGTTTGCAACTTGTTCCACTCGTCCACTACTCTATTTCCAAACCAGTGTTTACCTATCTCGCGCCTAAATCTAAATTTGCCTAATTTAAAACCATTGCTACTAGTTCGTTCCTGGTTGGATAGTTTGAGTACCTTTGTTATATCACCTTTGTTTAACCCTGACTTCCATTTATACACCTCAATTATAATCTATTTGTACACCTTGATCATGCATTTGTACACAGTGGTAACGGTGGTAGTGGTGATGATGATGGTGGTGATATTGGTGGTAACGGTGGTGGTGGTGGAAATACTAATAGTGGTAATGGCAATACTGATAGTCCTAACAGTAGTAGTGGTGATGGTGATAGTGGTAGTTGTAACGATGGTGGTGATGATAGTGGAACTACCAATACTGACCGTGGCAATACAGGTAGTCCTAATAGTAATAATAATAATAATAATAGTGGTGGTGGTACAGTCCCAGAGCATGTTCCAGCATCTCTCTGAATAAATAACTGATAGAGTCAAATCCCCCTTCGAGGACCCACAAAACCTATACAAGATGATCCCGTTCCACCACGATAGAATATTCATCTCCTCAGATTTGTCCCGACACTTTGGGTCTGTTGGAGGCCGGGAAATACCAAATCCGTGAAAACCTTCAGAAGACGAGGGAGGGAGGGTGGAGAAGTAGAGGGAGGGAGAAAAGAGGAGGGAGAAGTAGGAGAGAGGAGAGGGAGGGAGGGTGGGAAGAGGAGAGGAGGAGGGTGGGGAGAAGAGAGAGGGAGGAGGGGGAAGTAGAGAGGAGGGAGGTGGGAAGTAGAGAGGGAGGGAGGGGTGGGGAAGAAGGGGAGAGGAGGGAGGGTGGGGAGAGTAGAGAGGGGGAGGGTGGGAAGTAAGAGAGGAGGAGGGTGGGAAGTAGAGGGAGAGGGAGGGGGGAGTAGAGAGGGAGGAGGTGGGAAGGGAGAGGGGAGGAGGGGTGGGGAGTAGAGAGGAGGGAGGGTGGGGAAGAAGAGAGGGAGGGAGGGGAAGTGAGGGAGGAGGGTGGGAAGAAGAGGGGGAGGGGAGGGAGGGGTGGGAGAAGCAGAGAGAGGGAGGGAGGGAAGGAAAGAAGAGGGGAGGGAGAGGAAGAGGAGGGTGGGGAGGGTGGAAAGAAGAGGGGAGGGAAGGAAGGAAGAAAGATGAGGGAGGAAAGAGGAGAAAGAGGAGGTAGGGGGAAGAGGAGGGAGGGAGGGAAAGAGAAGAGAGAGGAAGGGAGGGAAGAAAGTGAAGGGGAGGAGGGAGGAGAGGGAGGAGAAGGAGAAAAAAAAAAGAGCGAGAGGAGGGAAAGGAGATAAAAGGGGTAGGTGAGGAGGAAAGAGAAAGAAAAGAGGATGAGGAGGAGGGAAGGGGAGGAGGGGAGGGAGAGGGGATGGGAGTGGAATAGGTTTGATAGATACCAAAAGTGAAGGCAATCAGACCTTTCCTCCTCCTCCTCCTCAAGATCTCTCTTTCCATAATGTTACGACAAGTCTTGAGGTAAGCTGGAGGAGGAATACGCCATGTCACCTCAGCCCTACCTGGCAGAAGCGAGTGCTGGGGAGGAAGAGGAGGAGGAGGAAGACTTAGGGGAGGGGGGAATAAAAGAGGAGTATTGAAGGGATAAATAAGGGAAGAGGAGAAGGAAGACTAAAGGAATAAGGGGAGGAAGAGCGAGGAAAAAGGAGAAAAGAAAAGAAGAATAGGAGGAAAGCGGAAGATATAGCCTTTCACTACCGTGTTCTGAGTTCAAATCAGGTTCCTCCGACAGAACCTTAGAGACGCATTTTGCTCGATCAACCAAGCCCAACGATGCAGCGGAAAAACCATGCCCCACACACAACAAGACCTTACACTCAGACAATGCAGTCCTCCCCATTACCAGTGTTTGTACGTAAATATGGTCAGGTCAGAACACACAATTATTATTCACGCCAATTAGAGCGCCAATTTTTAATCAAGCGATGCGCATTAATTGCCCTGATAAATTGCCAGCTCCAGTCGACTGATTCTGACTTTTTTTGTGTGCATAATTTAGCAGGTGTGTGTGTGTGAGAGCGGCTGTGAGCCTTGTTGTTGTTGGTGAGGTACAGTATGAGACCCTCTGTAGTTGTTGTTTTTGTTGGTGGGACGTGGAGTCCTTGTTGCTGTTGTTGGTGACGTAGAGTCCTTGTTGTTGTTGTTGGTGACATGGAGTCTCTCTGTTGTTGTTGGTGGTGACGTAGGAGTCCCCTTGTTGCTGTTGTTGGTGACGTAGGAGTCTCTCTCTGTTGTTGTTGGTAGACGTGGAGTCCTTGTTGTTGAGACCGTCGCCCACCACCTAGTTTTGTTTGGGAAGTTAATGTGTACGTTTTGTTATGACGTCACTATGATGCAATTTTGGTGGAAGAAATTCCTAAAAAAAAAAGTGTAAATTGGCTTTAAGTGACTATTTTTTTAAATTTCACTTAGAAGTTATATGTTTGTACACTTTCAATAAAAAAAAATGCATTTCCATATTCATTTACAGACAGACTGGCAGACACACCGACAAACACACGGACAGAAAAACAATAACAAAAGCTCCCACAGACAAAAACACTATTAAAAAAGTTCTCCACAAAAATATATAACAGACAAACAAAACAAACTGTCAGAAGATCGAAAATAAACCTTCACAAAACATCTACAAAGAGACAGACAGACAGACGGACGGAGACACAAACAGACAGACAGACAGACAGACTGACGGGATCGAGAGACAAACAGACAGACTGACAGACAGACTGACAGACGGACGAAGACACAAACAGACAGACAGACAGACAGACTGACAGAGACGGACGGAGACACAGACAGACAGACAGACAGACGGACGGAGACCAGACAGACAGACAGACAGACAGACTGACAGAGACAAGACAGACAGACAGACAAGACGGACGGAGACACAGACAGACAGACAGACAGACAGACAGACAGACAGATGGACAGACGGACGAAGACACAAACAGACAGACAGTAGACAGACAGACTGAAGACGGACGAAGACACAAACAGACAGACAGACAGACAGACAGACAGACGGACGGAGACAAACAGACAGACAGACAGAAAGACTGACACGGACGAGACACAAACAGACACAGACAGACTGACAGACGGACGAAGACACAAACAGAGACAGACAGACAGACAGACTGACAGACGGACGGAAAACAAACAGACAGACAGCACAGACTGACAGACGGACGGAGACACAAACAGACACAGACAAGACTGACAGACGGACGAAGACACAAACAGACAGACAGACAGACAGACTGACAGAGACACAGACAGACAGACAGACAGACGGACGGAGACACAGACAGACAGACAGACAGACAGACAGACAGACAGACTGACAGACGGACGAAGACACAAACAGACAGACAGACAGACAGACTGACAGACGGACGAAGACACAAACAGACAGACAGACAGACAGACAGACCACGGACGGAGACACAGACAGACAGACACATAAACACTTACCATAAAACGACACAGAAACTCCATAAACAAAATCGCATCTTGTTATTGTTTTGTGATGGAAGCTGCACGACACAGACCAGACGATGGGCGTAGGTAGGTGGGGTGGGGTGGGGTAGGGGTAGGGGTGGGTGGGGGTGGGGGTGGGGGTGGATGGGTGGGTGGGTGGAGGTGGGTAGGGGTGGTGGGGGGTGGGGGGTGGGTGGGGTGGTGGGGGGTGGTGTGGGTGGGTGGGTGGGTAAGTGGGTGGGTATCAACGGAACCGACACACTAATAGAAAAGTATATGACTCTTAAAACTTGTGTAATACTTCTAAAATATTTTGTGTCACTTTAGAAAAATATCTGACACTTAAAATAGTTTGTGTCACTTGTAAAAATTATGTGACACTTCAAAAATATTCTGTCGCTTGTTCAAATATGACACGTAACATTATTTGACACTTATTTAAAATGTGTCACTTCTAAAAAAAACTCGTGACACTCTTTACCATAACTTATGACACTTGTAAAATATGTATAACTTGTAAAAAACATATGTGACACTTTTGAAACGTCCGTGTCACTTGTAAAAAATATGTGACTTGTAAAAAAATTTACTTTAAAATGTGACTTGAAAAAAAATATGTGACGCTCTTGTTAAAATATGTGTGACGGTCTTGTTAAAATATGTGACGGTCTTGTTAAAATATGTGTGACGGTCTTGTTAAAATATATGTGACGGTCTTGTTAAAATATGTGACGGTCTTGTTAAAATATGTGTGACGGTCTTGTTAAAATATATGACGGTCTTGTTAAAATATGTGTGACGGTCTTGTTAATATATATGTGACGGTCTTGTTAAAATATGTGTGACGGTCTTGTTAAAATATGTGTGACGGTCTTGTTAAAATATGTGACGATCTTGTTAAAAATATATGTGTGACGGTCTTGTTAAAATATGTATGACGGTCTTGTTAAAATGTATGTGACGGTCTTGTTAAAAATATGTGACGATCTTGTTAAAATATGTGTGACGGTCTTGTTAAAATATGTGTGACGGTCTTGTTAAAATATGTGTGACGGTCTTGTTAAAATAAGAGTGACGTCTTGTTAAAATAAGAGTGATTTTTAATATAAATGTGACGGTCTTGTTAAAATATGTGTGACGGTCTTGTTAAAATATGTGACGGTCTTGTTAAAATAAGTGATAGTCTTGTTAAAATATGTGTGACGGTCTTGTTAAATATGTGACAGTCTTGTTAAAATATGTGACGGTCTTGTTAAAATAAGTGATAGTCTTGTTAAAATATGTGTGACGGTCTTGTTAAAATATTGTGACGGTCTTGTTAAAATAAGGATAGTCTTGTTAAAATATGTGTGACGATCTTGTTAAAATATGTGTGACGATCTTGTTAAATTATGTGACTTTGTTAAAATAAGTGATAGTCTTGTTAAAATATGTGTGACGGTCTTGTTAAATATATGTGACGGTCTTGTTAAAATAAGTGATAGTCTTGTTAAAATATGTGTGACGGTCTTGTTAAAATATGTGTGACGATCTTGTTAATATATGTGTGACGGTCTTGTTAAAAATGTGTGACGGTCTTGTTAAAATAAGTGATAGTCTTGTTAAAATATGTGTGACGGTCTTGTTAAAATAAGTGATAGTCTTGTTAAAATATGTGTGACGTCTTTTAAATATGTGTGACGATCTTGTTAAAATATGTGTGACGGTCTTGTTAAAATATGTGTGACGGTCTTGTTAAAAGTGATAGTCTTGTTAAAATATGTGTGACGGTCTTGTTAAAATAAGGATAGTCTTGTTAAAATATGTGTGACGGTCTTGTTAAAATATGTGTGACGATCTTGTTAAAATATGTGACGGTCTTGTTAAAATATGTGTGACGGTCTTGTTAAAATAAGTGATAGTCTTGTTAAAATATGTGACGGTCTTGTTAAAATAAGTGATAGTCTTGTTAAAATATGTGTGACTCTTTTAAAATAAGTGATAGTCTTGTTAAAATATGTGTGACGATCTGTTAATATATGTGTGACGGTCTTGTTAAAATATGTGTGACGGTCTTGTTAAAATAAGTGATAGTCTTGTTAAAATATGTGTGACGGTCTTGTTAAAATAAGTGATAGTCTTGTTAAAATATGTGACGGTTTGTTAAAATATGTGACGATCTGTTAAAATACAGACGGTCTTGTTAAAATATGTGTGACAGTCTTGTTAAAATAAGGATAGTCTTGTTAAAATATGGTGACGGTCTTGTTAAAATAAGTGTGAGACGGTCTTGTTAAAATATGGTGACGGTCTTGTTAAAATAAGTGATAGTCTTGTTAAAATATGTGTGACGGTCTTGTTAAAAATATTGTGACAGTCTTGTTAAAATATGTGTGACGGTCTTGTTAAAATATGTGTGACGATCTTGTTAAAATATGTGTGACGGTCTTGTTAAAATATGTGTGACGGTCTTGTTAAAATATGTGTGACGTCTTGTTAAAATATATGTGACGTCTTGTTAAAATATGTGACGGTCTTGTTAAAATATGTGTGACGATCTTGTTAAAATATGTGACGATCTTGTTAAAATATGTGTGACGATCTTGTTAAAATATATGTGACGGTCTTGTTAAAATATGTGTGACGATCTTTGTTAAAATGTGTGACGATCTTGTTAAAATATATGTGACGGTCTTGTTAAATATGTGACGATCTTGTTAAATATGTGTGACGATCTTGTTAAAATATGTGTGACGGTCTTGTTAAAATATGTGTGACGATCTTGTAAAAATATGTGACTGTCTTGTAAAAATATATGTGACGGTCTTGTTAAAATTTGTGTGACGATCTTGTTAAAATATGTGTGACGATCTTGTTAAAATATGTGACTGTCTTGATAAAATAAGTGTGACGATCTTGTTAAAATATGTGACGATCTTGTTAAAATATGTGTGACGGTCTTGTTAAAATATGTGTGACGATCTTGTTAAATATATGACGGTCTTGATCAAAAATATGTGACGATCTTGTTAAAATATGTGACGATCTTGTTAAAATATGTGTGACGATCTTGTTAAAATATGTGTGACGGTCTTGTTAAAATATGTGTGACGATCTTGTTAAAAAAAAATGACTGTCTTGTTAAAATATATGTGACGGTCTTGTTAAAATATGTGTGACGATCTTGTTAATATATTGACGATCTTGTTAAAATATAGTGTGACGGTCTTGTTAAAATATGTGTGACGGTCTTGTTAAAATATGTGACGATCTTGTTAAAATATGTGTGACAGTCTTGTTAAAATATAGTGACTGTCTTGTTAAAATATGTGTGACAGTCTTGTTAAAATATATGTGACAGTCTTGTTAAAATATGTGACGGTCTTGTTAAAAATATGTGCAGTCTTGTAAATATGTGTGACGGTCTTGTTAAATATGTGTGACTGTCTTGTTAAAATATGTGTGACTGTCTTGTTAAAATATGCGGTGACGGTCTTGTTAAAATATATGTGACGGTCTTGTTAAAATATATGTGACGGTCTTGTTAAAATATGTGTGACGGTCTTGTTAAAATATATGTGACGCTCTTGTTAAAATATGTGACTTGTGTAAATAAATGAGACACTTGTAAATAATACACATAAAAGCACTTGTAAAAATTATATCATATTAATTATAGAAACATTATAGCCTATGCATACATTCTACAGTAGGTCGTCATGTAGAGATATACATATACAACACTTATAAAACTTGCATATAATACAACCAATACAACAGCTGCTACAAACAAATGGCGGCATGTTTATATAATGACGTCAACAACAACAACAACAATGGCGGCGTGTTTACAAAGACATCACCACCACCACCACCACAACAACAATGGCGGTGTGTTTACATATGACGTCATCACCACCACCATCACCACAACAACAATGGCGGTGTGTTTACATATGACGTCATCACCCCAACATGAACACTGCCTCTCCACCTGTGACGCCACGAGCCTCAACTAATCACTGCGGTCATCACGAAGTAGCGGGCAGGTAACGCAGCTCACCGTGTTTATTGCCCTGACACATACATCATGGAGGGACTGGTCGATCAGAGTCACATTGTTGTTATAATAATTAAGTACGAGTTTATAGGAGTCAGGTCGAGTTATTATGGATAATTGTGAAATCTATATAAACGAAATTAAAGAGAGAGAGAGAGAGAGAGAGAGAGAGAGAGAGAGAGAGAGAGAGAGAGGGTTGACATACAGTGAGTGACGGATTTAACTAAATAACTTTCAGATTGCAAAAAAAAAAATCCTTGAATATAACAGGAAGGAACTTGCATAACTGTTGTGATAATATTTTTCTTGAGGATCGTTCAGTATAATTCTGTCCGTTTTACTGTTATATTTAATGAACTTAGTGTGTTAAAATTGTTACCTTGTTATAATGTATAAAAATAAAAATAATAAAAATAAAAATAAAAATAATAATAATAATAATAATAATAATCCACACTCAACATGGATGGGGTCTGACACTGGTGCAGGTGTTAAGACTATCTGTGTAAACCAGTCTCAGATATTAGACATACATACAAACGACATTAGATAGATAGATAGATAGATAGATAGATAGATAGATAGATAGATAGTACCTGCCCCACGTGAGCACTAAACCATTACACTGGCCCAAGTACCGTAACTACCTATTATAATCAAGTGCCCTTCACCTCCCCCTCCCTTTATACACATTCTTCCCACCCTCACACTCCTTCACCTAATCTCTCCCTCACCCACACCTCTCCCTCACCCATACCTCCCCCTCACCCACACCTCTCCTCACCCACCTCCCTGCACCCCTACCTCCCCGCACCCCACCCTCCTCGCCCCTACTCTTAAACTAATAAACCTCATGACAACACCAAATTGACCTCGACTGTCCACCATAATGACCCTGAACGGCGTTACCAGCTAGTCATTACACCACTGTTGAGGCGCGCGAGCCCTCTTTCCGGTCATCAGACAACCACGTCCAGTCACGTGCTGACGTCACGGATATCCGGGGGTCACGTGACCGCCAGGGGCCAATCAATAGACAGGTGACAGTGTAGGGTCGTTAAGACCACACTAGGACGGGTAATTATCTTGGTGGGCGGTAGTTAACTGTTCTGATTTTTTGTTTAGTTATTTGTCACGTGGTGGGGAGGAGGGGTATATACCGGAGAGAGAGAGAGAGAGAGAGAGAGAGAGAGAGAGAGAGAAGAGAGAGAGAGAATATTGTCAACAATGACTTATAAACACTCAAGTGTTCCAACACAACAGTAAGTAACCCTTCCATCACCTGTCACACATTGTTGTTCCCACCACCTACCACACCTTGTTCCCACCACCTGCCACACCTTTTTCCCACCACCTGCCACACCTTGTTCCCACCACCTACCACACTTTGTTCCCACCACTTGTCACGCCTTGTTCCCACCACCTACCACACACCCAGCCCCACCACTGCCACACCTTGTGCTCCACCACTGTCACACCTAGCCCACCACCTACACCACCACCTATCACACCTTGTTGTTCCCACCATCTATCAAATGACATACACTTATACATCTCTACGTTTGTAAATAATCACATCAACCTTACTCTTGATACTTACATACTTCTAAGTCTATAAGTAATGTTATTAAGGATTGACCTCTCTCTCTCTCTCTCTCTCTCTCTCTCTCTCTAGCAGCCAGGATGCGGAAGTCATAACAGTGTGTCCTGCCAGCGTCTACCATCAATAAGGAAAGTCCAGTATACGTAGTCAAGCTCCCCTCCTCTATCCTCCTTCCTTCCTTCCTTCCTTCTACCTCCTGCCTCCTCCCCTCCTTCCTTCACCACCGCCTCCTCTCCCCCCTTCCTTCCTGCCTTCCTTATACCGCCTACCTCTTTTTCTCTCCTTCCTTCTTCCCTTCCTCCCTCTTCTATCTCTTCTTCCACTCCTCCTTCTTCCTAATGATCCTTCAAGTTCTTCCTCATTCCCTTCTCCCTCTTCTTCTTCTTCCTCCCCTATCCCTCATACCCCCACCTATACCTCTTCCTCCATTCCTTTCCCACATCCAGAATTCTCCCACCCTCGTCTCCCCTCCCACCCCCTCCCATCAATCAGAGAGGAGAGGAGGTGAGGGAAGTAGAGGGGAGGTTTATGCACCTTTCCTTACACCGACCTCTTCACTTCCCCATCACTCCTCCTCCCTTCACCCCCATCACTCTCTCACCTCCTCCCCACCACATCACCTCTCTCACCTCACCACATCACCTCACCCTCCCCAACCCCTCTTCTCTACCCCAGTCACCCCCTTCTCTCCATACCCCCTCCTCACCCCAAACTATCACAAACACACCAGAGTTAATCTAATTCAAATCGCTGCATAATGGTATATAATTCTTGTGGTGCGAAAATCGAAACCAGGTGAGTCGTAATTAAGAGATAGAGAGAGAGTGTGAGAGAGTGAGGGAGCGAAGGGGTAATTGTTCTACTGTCTCTAATTATCTTCCACCTATTCTCTCTATCGATCTTACTTACCTGATTTGTCATAATTAGCATATTATTATCATCGGTATTTTTATGATTACTTTTCCTGTATTGTGTGTGTGTGTGTGTGTGTGTGTGTGTGTGTGTGTGTGTGTGTGTGTGAAATGTTTTCTCACTTTACTTTAATTATCTACCTGTCATGAATAAGCTTCTTCTCTCTCTCTCTACGGTCACATCCTGCCACACAAACTACACCCTAATCCTCACTTTACACACACTCACACACCCTGTAACACTAAACACCACCATAACCTAAACACAGCACATAACACTTACAAACACACACATCCTCACTATTCCACCACCACCACACCCCTGTAACACTACACACCCCTGTAACACACTAACATATCCACACCACCACCACACTCGACCACACCACACACCCTGAACCACACATTTACTCACCACACCCTGACACACCACCACACCCTGTATAACCCAGCCAACACTAGGTGGTGATGGAGACACCCCGGCCCCTCCTGATTCTCCACCCCCTGCTGGAGGTGGAGATGGTGGAGGAGGTGGTGGGGGATGAGTGAGGGTGGAGAGTGATGGTGGAGGATGTTGGTGGGAGATGAGGTTGATGGTGGAGGATGGTGGTGGAGGAGGTTGGTGGTGAAGGATGGTGGTGGAGGTGAGGTTGATAGTGGAGGATGGTGGTGGAGATGAGGTTTAGGTGGAGACTGTTGGTCGAGGAAGGTGGTGGAGATGAGGTTGAGAAGAGAGATGGTGGAGGATGGTGGTGGAGATGAGGTTTAGGGTGGAGAGTGATGGTGGAGGTAAAGAACAGAGATGATGGTGGAGAGTGAGGGTGTAAGATGGTGGTGGAGATGATAGTGGTGGAGAGTAATGGTGAAATAGAAGACAGTAAAGATAAACACACAGTAACAATGACAAGGAAGAACACACGACAGACAGAAACAGGAGAAATGAGAGAGAAAGAGAATAAAAGAGAGGCATAGAGAAGAGAGAGAAGAGAGAAAGAGAGAGAAGAGAAAGAGAGAAAAGAGAGAAAGAAGAGATGAGAAAGGAAAGAAAGAAAGAAAGAAAGAAAAGAAGAAAGAAAGAAAGAAAGAAAGAAAGAAAGAGAAATAAAGAACGAGAGGAAAAAAGAGAAGAGGGATAGAGACGATAGAAAGAGAAGATAAGAAAGAGTAGAAGAGAAAAAGAGAGAGAAGAAAGAGATAAGGGAAATTAATCACAGGTTAACTTTGAGAATTAGAACAACATATTAAAGTAATATTTACAGGAAATTAATAATAAACGATAATAAGTAAAATAGGATAAAGATGGACTTGAAAGAATGGATAAAACTAAATGAGAGAGAAATGTATCTTATTTGTCTCCCTTTCCTCCCCTCCTCATCTCCCCCCTCCTTCCCACCTTTCCTTCCCTCCCCTCTCCCACCATTTACCCCGTCTCTTCCCTCCTCTCCCCTCTCTCTCCTCCTTATTCCTTCCCTCCCCCTCTTCCTGCTTTCTCTTTTTCCAATGTTTATTTTTTCTTATTCACTACCGCTTTCTTCTTATTTCACTAAATCATCTCCTGTATTTATTATTCTCTCTATCTCTCTTTTATTCCCTTTATGTCTCTTATATTATCTCTATCTCTTTATTCTATGTCTCTATTATTCTCTATCTCTTTTAATCTTCCGTCTTACACTCACACACAAATGCATATATACTGCACACACACACACACACACACACACACACACACACACACAGTCTCATCAATGTCTCAAAAATAAACAAAGAAAAAATAGGTCAAACAAATACGATCAAAAAACAAACAAAATTAAAAAGATAATCAATATTCCAAATAAAAATTAAGACGACTACCACCAAAACAAACAAACAAACAATTACCAAAACAAACACAAAAATAAACACAACCAATAAACCCCACAAAAAAATCATGATAAAATACAAAACAAAACCCAAATAAAACCGCAGAAAAAACACACAAAACAAAAAAGAACATAATACAAAATAAAACACCAGGAAAAAAAATAAAACTCCAGAAAATAAAACTCCAGGAAAAAAAAAATAAAACTCCAGGAAAAACCAGAAATAAAATATAACACCAAAAACAAAAACAAAAACAAAACACAAAATAAAACGAAGAAAAACACGGTAAAACACGATACACCAAAGAGAGACAAACACCAGCTCTTGAGTGGTACAAATTCTCACCTTGCAAGACCTAACACTCCTTCTAATGATATTAATTACTGTAGTGGTGGAGAGAGAGAGAGAGAGAGAGAGAGAGAGAGAGAGAGAAGAGAGAGAGAGAGAGAGAGAGAGAGAGAGAGAGAGAGAGATACGTACACACATAAACACACAATGAATATATATATACATACACATGTAAATACACACACACACACACACACATACAGTACATACACACAAAGATCATGATCCACCACCACCCATGTCCTTAGCATCAATTTGGCAGGTGGGCGGGTGGTGGTGGTATGGTGGGTGGGTGGTGTGGACAGTTGTGGATTGGTGTGTGTGTGGTGGTTGGTATGGACAGTTTGTGGATTGGCTTGTGTGGTGAATGGGTGTGGTGGTTGGTGGGTGGTTGGGTGGGCGTGGATGGTGTGGTGGGCAATTGGTGGGTGGGTGGCCGTGGGGGCGTGGGTGGTGACGTAGGCGCAGCCTACAAAGAGCAGTATCGAGAGAAACATCTAAACATTGTGTAATATTTTATCGTGCTGGCGGCCACATTCTGGGGAGGGTTGAGTCCCTGTAACTGTTCTCTAGGGAGGCCGGGGAGGGGTCAGGGGAGGTCAGGAGGAGGCCAAGGGGAAGAAGCGGGTGGAAGAGGAGAGGGGGATGGAGGGGGAGGATGGGGTGACTGGAAAAGGGAGAGGACAGGGGGGATGGGGTGGAGAACAGCAAGGAGGGAGAGGAGAGAAGGGAAGCTAGTGTACGTAGGGGAGGGTGATTGGGGTCAAGGGAGGGCTAGAAGGGGGGGAAGGAGGTGAGGGGTAGATACATAGGGGTAGGTTTATGAGGGGGGACAGGGGTGAAGAGAGAGGAAGAGGGGGAGGAAGGAGGGGAAGGAAAGTGGGAAGGACATTGGAAAGACGAGGAGAAGAGGAGGAAGAGGTCAAGTGGGAAAGGGAGAAAGGAATAAGGGAAAGTGGTGAAGGAGGAAGGGAGGGGAGGAGAGAAGGGAAAACCAAAAAGATGAAAGAGGAAGGAAGGAAGGAAGAAAAGATGAGAGAGTTTAAAAAAAGAATTGATGAATTGAGGGAGAGAGAAAGAATGAGATAACTGATAGAGAAGAATAAACGGGAAGAGAAATTTTGAGAAAAAAAATAATAAGAAGAAATCGCTAAAAGTGTGTACAGATAAATTGAGATAATTGTCTCTATTCTTTCCCGCAAGACGAGGGTAAAAAATCCTCCCTCCCTATCAATCTATCGATCTATCCCTCCACCTCTATCTATCCATCCATCTATCCATCTATCTATCTATATATATATTTCTCCATCCATCAGCAACACACACACACACACACACACACACACACACACCACGTATTTCAAGCATTTAAAATCATAATTAATCTGCTCAATAGACCACCTGGAGGCCACCTGAGAGAGGAGGTCACAGGCGGTGTTAGCCCAGCTGGGAGGTCAAGAGAGGCCTGGGGGATAAAACCTATCATTTTCTTCACTAGTCTGAAGCAAGAATTAATAATACCTCACCTTGCATCATTAAATAGAAGCAAGAAGTAATAATACCTCACCTTGCATCACTAATTAGAAGCAAGAATTAATAATACCTCACCTTGCATCACTAATTAGAGACAAGCAAATGATGTTAATAGACCAATTACTGTAAAAAAATAATTAAAAATTGAATACAAAGAAATAGAAAAGTCCCATGGTAATTTCTGGGATGTTTTGATTACTATTTTACGTCTCGGCTCAAAATGTTTCGTCTCCTCACCCAAATGTTGTACCGGAAGTGACGTTAAGAGGCTGGCGGAAGTGACGTCACGGGGGGTCTCGTTTCCGGTTCCGTGCCGATAGAGCAGAGTAGAACTAGACCTTTCAATACACGATTATGAAAGGGTTTCCCGATTGCTTATTAAATCATACATATATACATACATTAAAAGACGACCGCCATTTATATTATCGGCACGTATCAATAAAACACCAATTCTTACGTCAACGAATTATACGGTACTTTTCTCTCAGTTAATCGGCACACATTTATCCATAAAACAGATAGATAGACACAGATAGATAGATAGATAGATAGATAGATAGATAGATAGATAGATAGATGACCCAGTTATATAATCGAGCTTTTTCCATTAGGCTGGTCCGATTAAATGCTTCCAACCCGTTCGTTTATCGAGGTCCTGGTGCATGTGTCCCTAAATAAACCAAACGGGACGTTCCAGTAATCCGGACGTTTCAATAATCCGAAAGTCCCCCAAAACACGTTCGAATGTCCCCATAATACGAAAATCCCAATAAACTGAAACTCACCATAAACTGAAAATCCCCATAAACCGAATGTCCCCATAAACTGAAAATCCCTATAAACCGAAAATCCCAAAAATTTAAAATCCCCATAAACTGAAAATCCCCATAAACCGAAAGTCCCCATAAACTGAAAATCCCCATAAACTTAAAGGTCCCCATAAACCGAAAATCCCCATAAACTTAAAGGTCCCCATAAACCGAAAATCCCCATAAACCGAAAATCCCCATAATCCGGGCGTCCCAATAGAGCGAGGGCGGCGTAAAAGGGATTTATCAACAGTGTACACATAAAGCCTCACCTGACTATCACAATAACTGCCTTATCTCCCTCAATCCTCGCCCCCACCAACACCACCACCACCACCACTACCACCATCACTACTACCACCATCACCACCACCACTATCATCATCACTACTACCACCACCACCACCACCACTACCACCATCACTACTACCACCACCACCACCACCACTATCATCACTACTACTACCACTACGACCATCATCACCACTACCATCACTACTACAACCACTACCACTATCATCACCACTACCATCACCACCACTACTACCACCACCATCACCACACACGCTCACGGCCCCTTTCTTCCCATTCAATATTTATTTAAACCTTTTTTTTTATTTCCCGTTTCTCTTTTCGATCCAAATTCCCCTTTTGTCTTTCCAGTCATAATGCAGCTAAACCCTTTGAATACAATGGCTTAACCCCTTAAATACGTTGACTTAACCCCCTGAGTACGATGATTTAACTCCTTGAGTACGTTGACTTAACCCTCTGAGTACGATGACTTAACTACTTTACTACTATGACTTAACCCCTTGAGTATGACGACCTAACCCTTTGCGTACAACATAACCTCTTGCGTACGACAACTTAACCTCTTGCGCGTACGACAACTTAACCTTTTGCGTACAATGGCTTAACCCTTGATTACTATGACTTAACCCCTTGTGTACGATGATCTAACCCCCTGAGTACTATGATTTAACCCCTTGAGTACTATGACTTAACCCCTTGAGTACGATGATTTAACCCCTTGAGTACTATGACTTAACCCCCTGAGTACTATGATTTAACCCCTTGAGTACTATGACTTAACCCCTTGAGTACGATGATTTAACCCCTTGTGTACGATGATCTAACCCCCTGAGTACTATGATTTAACCCCTTGAGTACGATGATTTAACCCATTAATTTCAATATAATCTTAGTAAAGAAAATAGATCATCACATTCAAAGCGTGATGCTCCTCTTTGTTGACATTTTCTGTAAAGGGGAAACTGACCTAAAATTCTCTCTGAATTATATCCGCTTACTAAAAACATAATAAGGATCACCTGAAGATTAGACACCCAAGCTTATTTCACCTGAATATTAATCTCCTTAACGCTACCTGGGGGTTTAGGTTTGGTTAGGTTAGGTTAGAGTTAGGGTGGTTATTCTTCAGGTGAAAAAATCTTGGATGTCTAATCTTTAGGAAAATCCACAAAAGGTGCGGCGGTCGAGTGGATACAACACTCATCTCATGTCCTAATGGTCGCTGGTTCACGCTGTGGCACCTCCAGTTCACCCAGCTGTAAAGTACTTTACAGTTTGGGTAGTAGAGGCGATCAAGTGTAGTGCCGGTCACGCTGTGTACAGGTGTGAGGCTTAGTGCGGTGTGTCTGTTACCTGAGTAACGTAAGAACACCATGTTATGTAACCCAGTCGTTCTCTCTCCAGAAGGTGTCATTGAGCCACAGGTTAAGTGAGGCACTAAGCTGTGTTGTCATA
Organism: Homarus americanus; assembly: GCF_018991925.1. Classification (NCBI taxonomy): domain Eukaryota; kingdom Metazoa; phylum Arthropoda; class Malacostraca; order Decapoda; family Nephropidae; genus Homarus; species Homarus americanus. The sequence continues at coordinate 64,699 of NW_024722037.1, read as the reverse complement.
GAAGAAGAAATATCGTCTTAAGAGCCTATGAGAATCCTGGCGTGAGCAGCCAACAACACCTCCCGGACTCCTCACACTTGAGAATTTGCCCCACGTTTTCTTATTTCGCTTTAATGGCCTTAGTGTTGGGTTCGTATTTAACATTCCACGAGGCATTTTCCAGTTGTGTTTATGGTCCCTTTGGCACCGATACTTCCAGGCCGCTGGAGGGTGTGGGAGGAGCCGACCCGTTCAGACCCCCGAAGTGAATTTGCTGCCGCGTTAATCTAATTCCCCGTGAACGCTGTTATCATTTTGTTGGCTTCACTCTCCTGTGAGACGGCGTGAGGGCGCGCACGAGTCTGTGTGTGTATGTGTGTGCAACAGAAAGATCCTTTCCGCCCAGCTGTGTCCGTTGCAGCCACGGAGGCCCTCACGCTCGCCCTGCCTTGCGGTGAACAAATCTCATGAGTAATGAAAGCGAAGGAGGTGTGATTTTTACTCCTTTCTCCGGGTAAAACAGAGGCACTGAGGCAACAACAAGGGAACCATCAACCCCGTGGAGAAGGGTCATCCACTTCCCCCGCCATTTTCTTAAAACAAGTGCGGGTGGTGTGAGGGAGAGGGGCGACTCTCGACCCTCTCACCGCTCAACATAACCCTGGTAATCGTCCTCCCGCGGCCACGGTCCGGAGCTCCTTCCTTACATTTGTTGCGTGTCGACCCGCCAAACTATAAAACAATTAGTGGTAGTGGACAGGAATGACCCTTGTCCTGTCGTAGAGGGAGCAGAGGAGGGCGGCCAAGCCTCCTAGTGGGTCCCTGGCCGTCCATCGCCCGGCTACACCCAGCATTAACAGTCATTGTCTATAATGTGAAACACGATTACTCCCGCTCCTCTGGGTATTTATCCCACACACACACACACACACACACACACACACACACACACACACACACACACACACACACACACACACACACACAACACACACACACACACACACACACACACACACACACACACACACACACACACACACAACACACACACACACACACACACACACACACACACACACACACACACACACACACACACACACACACACACACACACACACACACACACACACACACACACACACACACACACACACACACACACACACACACACACACACACACACACACACACACACACACACACACACAACACACACACACACACACACACACACACACACACACACACACACACACACACACACACACACACACACACACACACACACACACACACACACACACACACACAACCCACCCTCACACTACAAAATTCAACTCTAATATTTACAGTATATAATCTTTGTACCGAAGAATTTATTCACTTCAACATAATCATTATGTTATTAAGGGCTTGTTCCTCACTATAGTTAAACTGGTATTTTGTTTCTCTATATTCACAGATATGAAATAATGAGTAATTACAGTAATATACAGTAATTACAGTTATATATTATCTGCAGGTAAACAAGTTGATATGACAGAGACGCAGACAGATAGTTGAGGGTAATAATGGTGCAGCGAGTGTTGGCCTCTACAGTATGGGCAGCGTGTGTTGGCCTCTACAGTATGTGCAGCGTGTGTTGGCCTCTACAGTATGGGCAGCGTGTGTTGGCCTCCCCAGTATGGGCAGCGTGTGTTGGCCTCTGGTATGGGCGTGTGTTGGCCTCTGATATGGACAGCGTGTGTTGGCCTCTGGTATGGACAGCGTGTGTTGGCCTCTACAGTACTGATGATCCTCACTACACCAAGACGTGGCCCTCAACCACTGCTGCTATAATGGCTTATGTACGAGATCAACTTGACGCTGATGATGGCCCTGTACAGGTCTACACTTATGATGACCGTGGTGACCTAACAACTACCCTGGGCTGGCCCTCACCATGGTTCTAACAGCTACCCTGGGGTGGCCCTCACCATGGTCCTAACAACCACCCTGAGGTGGCCCTGACCATGGTCTTAACATCTACCCTGGGGTGGTCCTGACCAGGTTCCCACACGCCCCCGTAAGACCCGACAACAGGGTGGGGGGTCCTGCCTCAATAAACACACACTTTTCAGCGATCTTGTGAGAAATTTGGGCTGGGTTTGAACTCTCTTGGGGCGAGACAGGGCAGAGTCGGGGGCGAGGAAAGGGCGAGGCAGGGCAGTAACCACACCCAGGGGGTCGTGAGGGCAGGGCTGGGAGAGAGAGGAGAAGTGAGGGGAAATGGAATGAAGACAGTCAGATGTGGGAAGAGGAAGTGGGAGGAGGAAGGCATGCACACAGTATATGAGAAGGAAGAGAGCGGAGGGAGAAGGAAGAGGCAGAAAGAGGGAAGAGGGAAGGAGAGGGAGGAAGAAAAATGGAAGACGGGAGGGGGAGGAGGAGGGAAAGAGGAGGGCAAGGGAGAGAAAGAGGAAGAGGGAGGGAAAGAGGAATGGGAGGGAAAGAGGAAGGGGGGAAAGAGGGGGAGGGAGGGAGGGAAGAAATTGAAAGAGATGAAGGAGGGAAAGACGAAGAGGATAAAGGAGGGAAAGAAGAAGAGGATGAAGGACGGAAAAAGAAAATGGAAGGGAGGGAAAGAGGAAAGAAAAGGGAGAAAGAGGAAGAGGATTGGAAGAAAGACGAAGGGGAAGGAGAAGGGAAAGAGGAAGGATGAGGAGGAGATAATACAAGTAGAGAGGAAAAATAAGTGGGAGGAGGAAGGATGGAGGGGGATAAATGAGAGAACAGAAAGAGTAAAGAAAGAGAGGAGATAGCAAGGAGGAACAGAAGGAAGAAGGGAAAGGAACATATAAATAGAACAAGGGCACAGTCACAGTCACAGTCAGTCAGTCATTCAGTAGTTCGTTTGTCAGTCAGTCATTCAGTCACAGTCATTCAGTCAGTCAGTCAGTTAATCACAGTCAGTCAGTCAGCCATAGGTAGTCAATCACAGTCATTGATTCAGTCAGTCAGTTAGTCACAGTCAGTCAGTCAGCCACAGGTAGTTAGTCACAGTCATTCATTCAGTCAGTCAGTTAGTCACAGTCAGTCAGTCAGTTAGTCACAGTCATTCATTCACCCAGTCAGTCACAGTCAGTCAACAAAATCACTTACACAGGACAATCATAATAACCTATCTACTGTATATACAGGGTGCAACACGATATTTACAAGTTACGCAGCACGATGACCCTGAAGTTTGCAACACGGTGACTACAAGTTGCAACACGGTGACCCCTGAAGTTGCAACACGATGACCCCACAAGTTGCAACACGATGACCCCACAAGTTGCAACACGGTGACCCCACAAGTTGCAACACGGTGACCCCACAAGTTGCAACTTGTTGGCCCTGAGATTGCAACAGTGACCCCTGAGTTGCAACACAGTGATCCACAAGTTGCAACACAGTGATCCCACAAGTTGCAACACAGTGACCTAAAGTTGCAACACAGTGACCCCTGAAGTTGCAACTTGTTGTCCCTGGTGCAGCACGGTGACCCAACAAGTTTACCTTGCAGTGATCCCTGAAGTTGCAACACGATGAACCCACAAGTTGCAACACGGTGACCCTGAAGTTGCAACACAGTGATCCCTGAGTTGCAACACAGTGACTTCCCTGAGTTGCAACACGGTGACCCCACAGAGTTACAACACGGTGACCCTGAGATTGCAACAGTGACCCAGCAGGTTGCAGCACAGGTGATCCCACAAGTTGCAACACGATGAACCTAGGTTGCAACGGTGACCCACAAGTTGCAACACGGTGATCCCACAAGTTGCAACACGGTGATCCCTGGTTACCTTTTGGTGACCCCACAGAAGTTGCAACACGGTGACCAAGTTGCAATACCGTGATCCTGAGTTGCAACACGGTGACCCTGAGATTGCAACGGTGACCCCACAAGTTGCAACTTTGGTGACTCCCTGAAGTTGCAACACGGTGACCCCCCAAGTTGCAACACGATGACCACACAAGTTGCAACACGGTGACCCCACAAGTTGCAACACGGTGACCCCACAAGTTGCAACACGGTGATCCCCCAAGTTGCAACACGGTGACCCCCCAAGTTGCAACACGGTGACCCATTTCTGGCACAACAGATTGCCAATTCGACTGGTAAATAACAAGACAACGCTTCACATGTCACTCAAACAATCATCGTCAATTACTTTCAATGAATATATAATTTTTTCCCTTATTGGAATTCTACGTTTGATTTGTGTGTGTGTGGGGGGAAGTATGTGTGTGTGTGTGGGGTGTGTGGGGGAGGGGTTATGTGTGTGTGGGTGTGTGGGGGAGGGGGTATGTGTGTGTGGGGGGGGATGTGTGTGTGTGGGGGTGTGGGGGAGGGGGCATGTGTGTGTGTGGGGGGGGATGTGTGTGTGGGGTGTGGGGGAGAGGGTAATGTGTGTGTGGGGGGAGGTATAAGTGTACGAGGTGTGTGTGTGTGTGTGTGTTTGTGTGTGTGTGTGTGTGTGTGTGTGTGTGTGTGTGTGTGTGTGTGTGCCATATAATTATTAACGTAGGATTTGTATCACTTGTAAGCGACCTGTAAACCACGACAGTATTACAGATGCACAGACAATGGGTATGGAACAGCTGGGAGGGAAGGAAGGGATATAGTGGAAGGGGAAGAAAGGAAGGGACAGTGGAGGATGTGGGGAAGGGAGAGGGAAACTGGAGAAGGGGAGGAAGAGACGATGGGGGGGGTGGAGGAAAGATAGAGGTTGGAAGGGAAGATGGAAGAGGGAGGAAGAAGGTAGGGGAAGGGGAGGGGAAGAGGGAGGGGAAGGGGAGGGGAAGGGGGAGGTGATGGTGGGAAAAACTCAGTGGTGATCTCAGTACAGTGATCAACTGAAAGGGGAGGATAGAGAGAGAGGGAGGGATAGAAGGGGAAGGGAAGGGAGATGGGAAGGATAGAGGGAGGAGAGGTTGAAGGTGGAACGATAAAAAGGGATGAGTAGGAAGAGGGAATAGAGAGGAGGCGAAAAACGATAGGAAAAGGGCAGAAAAAATAACAGGCAGGAAGGAAGGGGCAGAAGAGGGGAAGGGGCGGAAGTGGAGGAAAGTGGTGGAAGAGTAAGGAGAACAGAAGAAGAGGAAGAAGGGGAGAAAAATGAGGAAGGGGAAAAAGAGGAAGAGGAAAAAGGGGAAGAAAGAAGAGGAAATGGGAGGAAGAGGAGGAAGGAGAAAAGGAGGAAGGAGAAAGAGGAGGAAGGAGAAAGGAGAAGGAGGAGGAAAGAGGAAGAGGAGGAAGGAGAAAAGGAGGAAGGAGAAAGAGGAGGAAGGAGAAAGAAGAGGAAGGAGAAAGAGGAGGAAAGAGGAAGAGGTGGAAGGGGGAAGAGGAGAAAAAAATAACAAGAATTAGAGTCGGACAGAAAAAGAAAGGGCAAGGAAAATGGAGAGAGAGAGCCACTCATACAGGACAGGACACCAACAAGTGCCCTTCAACACGGTGATAAACAAACAGCCTAAGTGCATCCACATCGTCACCACCACCACCACCACTGTCACCACCACCACTGTCACCACTACCCCCATCACCATCACCAAATCACCTCCCCCATCGTCACCACCACCACCACCACCACCACTGTCACCATTACCCCCATCACCATCACCACTGTCACCACTACCCCCATCGTCACCACCACCACCACCACGTCACCACTACCCCATCACCATCACCACTGTCACCACTACCCCCCCATCACCACATTGCACCACCACCCACCATGAGGTATGGCTCAACCCTCATATAAACTGTCCATCAACTAGTCAATCAAAACTTTAGTGTCCTTGGGGAGTCTTCCATGGTCTGGGGGAGGAGAGGGAGGGAGGGGGGAAGGAGGAGGAGGGGAGGAAGATGTAACGGGCAGCAAGACATGGAGAAAAGAAGATAAAATACACACAGACAAATGGAAAGGGGAAGGAAGATGAGGGAGAGAAGGGGAGGTGGGGGAGAGGTGGGAGGGAGGGAGGAGGGAGGGACAGACAGACAGAATGTGTAACTGGGAAATGAACAACACTAAGCGAAAAGAGACATGGAGATAGAACAGAAAAGGATGATAAGAGAGAGCGGGGAGAGGAGATAAAAAAGGGGTAGAGGAAAGGAACCATGGAAGGAAAAAGGAAGGAAGGGGAGAGGAAGAGAGATGGAAGGGGGACAGATAGGGAAAGAAAGGGGGGAGGAGGAGAAGGAAGAGAGAGATGGAAGGAGAAGAGAGGGGAGAGAGAACGAATAGATGAGAGAAAGAGGTAGAAGAAAAAGAAAAGGAGGAAGGGGAGAGGAAGGGAAATGGAAAGTAGGAAGAAAAGGAGGAATAGAGAAATGGAGGCATGGAGGGGAGGGGAGAGGAAATAAAGGAGAGTATGAGAGAGGAATGAAGAAGGGGAGGGAAGGGAGGGAAGGAAGTTACATAAAAGGCAAAAAGACAACAAGAAAGAATACGAAAATATAGATAAACAGGAGAGGGAGAGGGGAAGGGTGAGAGGGGAGGGGAGGGAGGGAGGAGGAAGGAAGGAGGGTAAGAGGAGGGAAGGGAGAGAACAACAGGTGCAGAAAGAGAGGAGAGGGAACAACAGCAGGTGAGAGATGAAACAACAGGTGGTGGGAGAGAGAAGTAGTGGAAGAGACAGCTGGAGGATATAAAACAGGTTAGGGAGGGAGGGAAGGAAGGGGGTGGTGGGGGGGAGGAGTACATTTCGCCTATTCTGAATAGTTCAATCAGTTCATGACACTGCGGGTGCTATCACTCACCTAACGTAACCTAACATAACCTAACCTATCACTGTTCACTGCCACATAGGACAGAGTTTCATATATAGGTCATATTCATTAGTATTACATTCAATTTGAGGACCAATCAGTGTGGAGTAACAAATTTAGGATAGGCTGCAAGAGAGACAAGGGGAGGAGATGACTGGAGTAATAAGGGCTACGGGGAAGGAGCGGGAAAAGGGAGAGTGAGGGAAAGGGAAAGACAGAGTGAGAGGGAAAACGATAAACAAAATGAGAGGGAAAATGAGTGAGAGGGAAGAGAGACAGAGAGAGAAGGAAAATGAGAGTGCGAGGGAAAAGGAGAGAAGAGAGAAAACCAGCCTCTCTCTCTCAGAAACATCAACAAATTACAAAGACAAAATATCCCCACAACTTCCTAAGGTACACATAGGAGGAGGCGGC
>NW_024722037.1:0-52500 GCF_018991925.1 Homarus americanus | reverse complement strand
CATTGGGTTAGGTTAGGTTAGGTTAGGTTAGGTTACATTAGATTGGGTTAGGTTAGGTTAGGTTAGATTGGGTTAGATTAGGTTAGGTTATAGGTTAGGCTAGGTTAGGGTAGGGTAGGGTAGGGTAGGTCAGGCCAGATTAGGTCAGCATAGGTCAGCATAGGTTAGGTTAGGTTAGGTTAGGTTAGGTTATAGGTTAGGCTAGGTTAGGGTAGGGTAGGGTAGGTCAGGCCAGATTAGGTCAGCATAGGTTAGGTTAGATTAGTTGGTTAGTTAGTTTAAAAGAATGAAATAAGTCTCATTCACTTACATTAACATAGAGGCCAGGTAATTCAGTCTCACCCGTCACGTACAACAAGAGAACCAATTGTCGACATGCAATATTGATCCGCTCATTAAGTAGTTGAGTTACGGCTGTTTTTAATACGAGGTGTAATGGAGGGTTGAGGGTCGTTAACTGATGTACTCTGGGATAACCGGCCGATCGAAACCTGGTACTGTACTGGTTATATACCTGTGTGTGTGTGTGTGTGTGTGTGGTGTGTGTGTGTGTGTGTGTGTGTGTGATTCACTGACTTACAGTATATACAGAGACAGACAGACAAACACATAGAGAGATAGATAGAGAGAGAGAGAGATAGAGAGATAGATAGATAGAGAGAGATAGAGAGAGAGAGATAGATATACTGTTGAATATTAAAGACAGGAATAAAATGGAGACATAATTATCAGAATAACTAAAAGACATACAAACAAATATGATAAATATATAGATAGATAAGACAGCCAAAATGATAACAAGAAAGAGATAACAAAATATAACTCACACTGACAGAGAGACAGACACACTAACCTGAGAGACAGAGACACAGACTAACTTGACAGACAGACGAACCTGACAATGTGTTTTACCTGCTAATCAGACACTGAACCTGATACGTCATAATAACAAACTGAACATGTCATGAGTAAAGACATTTTATTGAGCAATAACCTAACCTAACCTAACCTAAACTAACCTAACCTAACCAAAACTACCATAACTTAACCAAACCTACCATACTTTAACCTAACCTATCCTACCATAACTATAACTTACCATAACCTAACCTATCCTACCATAACTTAACCTACCCTAACCTGACCTATTCCCGACTAACCTAATTTACCCTAATAGTCCCTAATTTACCCTCAGCTCTAAGGTATGATTAAAACATGAATGTGACGTGTCTTTATATCTTCCGTGTGTGTGTGTGTGTGTGTGTGTGTGTGTGTGTAAGATGGGAAAGGAGGAGGAAGACGAGAAGGAGAAGGAAGTAGACCAGGAAGGAGTAGAAGAAGAGAAAAAAGTAGAGAAGGAAGGGAAGAAGGAAGAGGAGGAGGAGGAAAGGAGGAGGAGGAAAAGGAGGAGGAAGAGGAGGAGGAGGAGGAGGAGGAGGAGGAGGAGGAGGAGGATTAGAGTCACGTCTCTGGCAAATAATTAGTTAATTTATTTACTGGAAAGACTGACGGTGGTAGTGTAGGTGGTGGTGGTGGTGGTGGTGGTGGTGGTGGTGGTGGTGGTGGTGGTGGTGGGTGGTGGTGGTGGTGGTGGTGGGTGGTGGGGTGTGGTGGGGAGTGGTGGTGGTGGGTGGTGTGGTGGTGGTGGTGGTAGGTGGTGGTGGGTGGTGGTGGTGGTGGTGGTGGTGGTGGTGGTGGTGGTGGTGGTGGTGGTGGTGGTGGTGGGTGGTGGTGGTGGTGGTGGTGGTGGTGGTGGTGGTGGTGGTGGTGGTGGTGGTGGTGGTGGTGGTGTGGTGGTGGTGGGTGGTGGTGGTGGTGGTGGTGGTGGTGGTGGTGGTGGTGTGGTGGTGGTGGTGGTGGTGGTGGTGGTGGTGGGGTGGTGGTGGTTGGTGGGTGGTGGTGGTGGTGTGGTGGTGGTGGTGTGGTGGGGTTGGTGGTGGTGATGGTGGTGGTGATGGTGGTGGTGATTGGTGGGTGGTGGGGTGGTGGTGGTGATGGTGGTGTGGTGGTGGTGATGGTGGTGGATGGTGGTGGATGGTGGAGTGGGTGGTGTGGTGATGGTGTGGTGATGGTGGAGTGGGTGGTGGTGATGGTGGGTGGGTGGGTGATGGTGGTGGTGGTGGTGGTGGTGGTGGTGGTGGTGAGGTGGGTGGTGGTGGTGGTGGGTGGGTGGTGGTGGTGTGGGTGGTGGTGGTGGTGGTGGTGGTGGTGGGTGTGGTGGTGGTGGGTGGGTGGTTTGGGTGGTGGTGGTGTGCGTGGTGGTGGTGGTGAATGATGGTGTGAGTTGCTGGGGTGCAGTGTTGTTGTTGTAGTTGTTGCTTTATTATTATTATTATTGTTCCTCCACACTCCTCTGCTCTTCCCTCCAGTTCACACTCTTCCTCCCCTCCTCCAAATATTCATCGCTTCTTCTATCGTGTTTATCTTCGTTTGACTTTTATATCTCTCTCTCTCTCCTCTCTCTCTCTCTCTCTCTCTCTCTCTCTCTCAAGACGACAGACACTTCAAACATAAAATCTCTTCCAACATCTACCCCCCACAGCCCCACCTCCCCCCACCATCACCCCATCCCTCCCCACCCCCCCATCACCTCCCCACACCCCCATCACCTCCCCACCTCCCCCCCCACACCCCCACCATCTCCCCCACACCCTCACAATAATCACTAGCAATAAGACATAATATTCACCGACTGAATAATTCATAAAGGCAGCGTACAACTAGATTACTTCCCGTCACTATAGATGTGTTCATTACTGTCTTCTCTCTCACTCACTCACTCACTCACTCACTCACTCACTCACTCACTCACTCACTCACTCTCTCATTCATTCACTCTCTCACTCACTCACTCACTCACTCACTCACTCACTCACTCACTCACTGAATGCTCGACTGACTGACTGAATGACTGATATACTGATTAACTGACTGACTAAATAACCAGTCATTCAGGCAATCAGTTCATCGGTCAGCCTGATTGACTGAATGAATGATCAGCTGATTAACTGAGATCAATGACTGACTGAATGGTTAACTGACTGACTGGATGACTGACTGAATGAAAGAATATATGGATGATAAACTGAATCTCTGACTGATAACTATATAACAATGACGAGTGTGGATAATGATAGATAGATAGATAGATAGATAGATAGATAGATAGATAGATAGATAGATAGATAGATAAGTAATCAACAATACTTCACAAATTATTCATAGTTTGGTCCCACTTAACCTGGCACTTGAGCTATGACAGCACTACAGCTGTCATAATTGTTGGCTTACACACACACACACACACACACCTGCTGCTGGTGGTGAGGTGACACTGATCTTCACCATCACCGCCATTAACACCATCCCACCACCATCACTACCATCACCACAATTATCTGCATCACCTATACACACACACACACACACACACCTCTGCTGCCCACCACAATTATTCATTACATACAAAATTATGATCATTACCAATACGTGAAATATTACTAAACTGCTTATTATAAATCGATAGTTACATAATAAATATATAATCAGACTAAATACTAAGTGGCATCTGGCCCTACACCTTTCTTCCTACTGAGAGAGAGAGAGATCCTTCCCTCCCTCCCTGCCTTCCTTCCCTCCCTCCCTACCCTCCCCTCTATCCTACCCTCCCTCTCTATCCTCCTCCTCCCTCCCTCCCCTTCCTTCAAGGTGGCGATATAATTCAATGGTGGACGGGTCGCCCCTCCCTGTACCCCTCGACCTGTGATGCTTATTGTGTTAGGGCTCTCTCTCTTCATACTCGTACACATACATACATACATACATACATACATACATACATACATACATTCATACATACATATATACATACATACATACATACATACATACATACATACATGTACATTCATACATGCATACATAACTGCAGACAATATACAGTATACATACATAATTTTCTTGTGTGTGTGTGTGTGTGTGTGTGTGTGTGTGTGTGGCCCGCCATACTGACAGCCTCATGGCAGACCGGGGGAGGGGGGGGGGGACAAATTACAGGTATATGATCAAATTAACAATTACACAGATAAAATTAACAGTTGTTGTAGGTCACGACACATTACCTGTACAGTACACCTGACTAATTACCTCTTCACCTGTATGTCTATAATATATGAGTGTGACTAGAAACAATATAACTCGTAAAGTCTAACTACGATAATTATATAAAAACAAACATTTTACCCTGGCAGTAATTGTTTGAAGAAAAAAATATAATTTATTTAATAACTGATAAATATTCAATTATATCATAAAATAAGAAAAAATACATAAACATTAAATCAATAACTGTACACCATATATAAATTAATACGATAATTAATTGTATACATAAACAAACACATCTATACATACAGGGTCATAAAAAACACTACTTACATTTCAAATAATGATTAACTAAAGCCTGGGCATAACTATTTACTTTTAACCACCCTGTATCTAAGTCATCATACAAACACAAACACAGTAACACAAACACCCCCCATCCTCTCCCCCACCCACCCACCCACCCACCCGCTAACTATGAGAGGGTGGGGGAGGGTGGGTGGGAGGGTGGGTGGGTGGAGTTGAAACACGTCCACATCATATGGTCAGGCGGGAGGGAGGGGGGAGATGGGGTTGGGGGGAAGGTGAGGGAAGGGTGGTGAGGGGTGAGGGTGAGGGAGGGAGGGGGGGTGGTGGGGTAGTGTCAGAGGTGGGCAGCCGGAACAGTGTTATACCAGACATATGTTACGACCATTTACGATTTGTTCTGCTTGAATACCGTAACTCAGCGATAAAACACTGAGTAACGAAACGGATGAGTAACACGATGAGTAACAACACGATGAGTAACGACACGATGAGTAACACGATGAGTAACGACACGATGAGTAACGAAACGATGAGTAACACGATGAGTAACAACACGATGAGTAACACGATGAGTAACGAAACGATGAGTAACGAAAACGATGAGTAACGAAAACGATGAGTAACATGATGAATAACCTATCCTACCCTAACCTAACCAACCTAAAAAAGCTTCCCAACCAAACCCTAACCTAACCTAACCTAAACTAACCAAACTCTACTTAACCAAATAATCATCGTTATACATAAAAACTAATTATTATGTTACCTTATATAATTACCTTAAATGATTCTCTAACAAAAAAAACAACTAATTACGAAACATAACTAATTATATTTTCACTATATTTAATTTCTAATGAGTTTATTAGTTAATTACATATAATAAAAACGTTATATTTCTCCTGATAAATCACTGAGGTAAATATAATTACTTAATCATTTCTAATATTAAGTCTGTTATGTATTGAGTATATTAATTAAATAGTGATATCAAATAAGAGTTAATTATAACTATCAGATAAAAATTAAGTCATCAATTACAATATATAAATAAAATTGGGAAGAAAACAATTAACAATGAGGAAAATCTGTCAAGAAAATAATGAAAAAAAAACATGAAAAACTTATTATGAAGAAAACTAAAAAAAATAATAATTATGAAAAAAAGTTTAATCACGAAGACAAATTAATCATGAAAAAAAATATATATCTTAATTCGAGAAAAAAAATACCACTTACGGATAATTGTAACTTGACAGGTATATGTGTGTGTGTGTGTGTGTGTGTTTGTGTGTGTACGTGTTACTGGTGTTGCTATCTCTCTCTCTCTCTCTCTCTCTCTCTCTCTCTCTCTCTCTCTCTCTCTCTCTCTCTCTCATCTAAACCTAATCATCATCCTCTCCTAATCTGAATCGGTTTATACAGTCATAAATATTTCCATTCAATAAAACTTGTACTCCACTCAGCTGTAAGAGGGGAGGGAGGAGGAGGGGAGGTGGAGGGGTGGAAAGAGGAAGAGGGGTGGAGGAGGAGGAGGTGGAGGGTGGAACGAGGAGAGGTGGAGGTGGGAGGAGGAAGGAGGAAGGGATGATAGAAAAGATCAAAGGAGGGAAGAGGTGGTAGAAGGAGGGGTGCTGGAAAGAATTAGTATTAGAACAGAGAGAAAGGAATTGCTTGGGAAGAGTGGAGGGAGTTGAAGGAATTGCCCCCCTAGACAGGCCAGGGAGGGAGGAGTAGTAAGGAGGGATGAAGGAGTGAGTAAAAGGGAAAGGAGAGAGGAAGAGGTGAGCAGGAAGGGGTGAAGTAGGAAGAGAAGGGGTGGTGGGAAGAGTGGAGGGTGGTAGGAAGAGAGAGAGGGGGTAGTAGGAAGGGGAGGGGCGGTTAGAAGAGAGGAGTAAAAGGAAGGAGAAAAAAGAAAGGAGAAGGAGAATGGGAGGGGTAGAGGAGAGACCAGCGGAGGAGGGGAGGGGGAGAGAGAGAGGGGGAGTGGGGAGGGGGGAGGAGGAATTAAGGGGGTATATATATATACATCTGTAATGTCAAGTGATAACAATGGAACTGATTGGTTGGGGGGGAGGGAGGGGGTGAGGGGAGGAGGAGGGTGGGAGGGAGGAGGAGGGGTGGGGAGGGAAGGGAGTTGAGGGGATGGAGACGATGTAGGTAGGAGGGATTGAGGTGGGGAGGAGGGTGTACTGACATACTGAAGTGGGGGAGAGTAGGGAAGAGCGGGAGGGAGGGAGGGGGATGGGGAGAGGGAGAAGAGGGAGGAGGGAGGGGAAGGGTGGAGAGAGAGAGGAAGGGAGGAGGAGGGAGGAGAGGGAAGGGGAGGGATGAAGGGAGGAGGGGTAGAAGAGGTGGAGAGAGGGAGGGAGGGTCATGGTGTCGCAGGGAGGAGGGGAGAATAGAGGAAGGGGGGACTGGGGAGAGAGGGAGCGAGGGAGGGGTGGGGAGGGAGGGAGGGGGAGGAGGGGAGAGGAGGTGGGGAGGGAGAGTCATAGTGTTAAATCTTTAAACTTTACGAGGCATAACGAGGATGGTGGCTGTGGACAGGTGGTCGTCTGGGGGGCGGACCAGTTGGACGGAAGGACGGACGGATGGACGGGAGGACGGACAGGTGATAGGTCAGAAGGAACATCCACAGGAGCACACGACCACCAATTGGACGGACGGACGGACGGAACAAGAATAAAAATAACAACAAAAACAGCAACAACAAAAATTATAACAAATAACAACAACAACAATAATAATCATCAACAGTGTTACCAACGTCAACACACACACACCAACACTACCAACATCGTTAATAAGTGCCTTAAGATCTACCCAAGTGTATCATAAGTGCTACTACACACACTTAACCCACCTACTTCTTGTTTACTGATAATTCTACTATTCTGTACTAGTTATCCAAGCCACTGTATCTTTAAGGTAAACTACAAAAATTACCCAAAATAAAAATAAAAATATGTACTGAAAATGCCTAGACTTAACCTCGTATTATTTAAGAACTAAAATATAATTAGCTATTTAGGTCAAATTACAGAAAATATCTTAAAATTCCCCTAAAAATAGAGAAAACTTAAAATAATTGCAGTAACTCTCTCTATGTATCTATCGTTCTCTCTCTCTCTGTCTCTGTCTCTCTCTCTCTCTCTCTCTCTCTCTCTCTCTCTCTCTCTCTCTCTGTGTGTGTATCCACGTACCTCTCGATCTTTCTCTCTCCATCTACGTATCTACTTTCTCTATCTTTCTTTCTTACTTTCTCAGTCTCTCTCTCTTACTCACTCTCTCTATCAACCCAGGCGTCAGAGGAGTTAGTTCAGTGGTGTCAAAGTTAGTTCCGTAAACAAGCGACTGCAAGCAATAAGTACAGTACATTACACCTTTGTAATTTGAGATGGAGTGACTGTATTCTCTCAAGGTGTGTGTGTGTGTGTGTGTGTGTGTGTGTGTGTGTGTGTGTGTGTGTGTGTGTGTGATTCTTAAGCACTGGAAAGGTTGATAAGCCTGAATTTTTTGCTTTTCTATTTACTGTACAGAAAACAAAATTTCTCTCTCTCTCTCTCTCTCTCTCTCTCTCTCTCTCTCTCTCTCTCTCTCTCTCAATGTCTACCTATCTATCCTCCAATCTCTGTTTTTCTCTCCCTGTTGCGTGAGAGAGAGAGAGAGAGATAGAGAGAGATAGAGAGAGAGAGAGAGAAAGACTCGCCCATACAACCAAGAGTTGCATCTCAGATTTAGTTATGAATAATCTGGGCGAGGTGATGAATAAGGGAGAGGGTGGGGTAGGGCTGGCTGGTGGGCCTAGCACCTCGCCCTGGGGAACCCCGCTACCTCACCAGCCCCTGCATTAATATTCACCGTGTTGCCTCCTCCTCTTCCTCCCCTTGGACAACCCTGCTCTTCCTCTTCCTTTTCCAACCTCCTCTTACTCTTCCTCCTCTGGTCTCCTCTTCCTCTTCATTTCCTTAAACGACCCTGCTCTTCCTATTCCTTCTCCAGCCTCCTCTTCCTTTCAGTCTCCTTGGAAGGCCCTGCTCTTCCTCTTCCTCCTATTCCTTCTCCGCCCCACCCCCCTTCCTCCTCTAGTCTCCACTTCCTCTCCTTCGGTGGTCCTGCCCTTCCTCTTCCTCCTCGTCTCCTCTCCCACTTCCTCTCCTTGGATGGTCCTGCCTTTCCTCCTCCCCCTCAAGCCTCCTCATCCTCTGGGCCGATCTGATGCGTTTGGCGACCGACACACACACACACACACACACACACACACACGATATCCTATTGCTCTTACTGCTATCTATCTGTTACTCTTACCGTTGTCGTTCTTTGGCTCTTACTGTTGTCTGTCTCTTACTCTTACTGTTATCTACCTGTTACTCTTACTGTTGTCTGTCTGTTACTCTTATTGCTGGCTGTTGATCTTATTGTTGTCTGTCTCTTACTCTTACTGTTATCTACCTGTTGCTCTTACTGTTGTCTGTCTCTTACTGTTGTCTACCTGTTACTCTTACTGTTGTCTGTCTGTTACCCTTACTGTTTTCTCTAGTGTCTGTTGCTGTTACTTCTGTTATCTGTTGTTGTTTACTGTTGCTGTCTTCCTCCCCCATTTATGTGTCCAGGTGGCAAAGGGTGTACTTAGTGGTTGCTTTTTTTGTTTGTTTTCATGCTTGCTTGCTTGTTTTTCTTGTTTGCTTTTCTATTTCTAGTTTCTTGTTTGTTTTTGGTCTTGTTTGTGTTTGTTTGTTTTTTATTTAATGTTTGTTTTTCTTTTTGTTTCTTGTTTATTTCTTGCTTCTTTGTTTGTTTGTTTTCTTGTTTGTGAGGGTGATATCTGAGATACTTTTTGAGTCTGGAAGCTGAAAGTTGGCAAAACCCACATAGCCACATCTATAATACCCTCACCCTACAAACCCACACCTATACCACCCTATACACCTACATCCACACCTTCCAGACTAACACCAACACTTTAAATATCCACGTCCACACCCTTACCTTAAATATCCACACCCAAAACACCATCCTAAATATCCACACTCACGCAAACCACACCCTCACCCTTCACACCCACATATTCACACCTATTAACACCGTCCAAACCAACACCCTAAATATCCACGCCCCCAACACCACACCTCACCCCCTGCACACCTCACCCCAGCAGCAGTGTTTTGGTCTCATCAGTCAGTCGGTCAGACATGCCGCGGTTTTGTCCAATAAACTTGATGAATTGTATTTAATGGAGTGGTGTTGTGCTGTGTTTTGTCCAACTGCTTATGTCCAGCTGCCATCATCCTGTCCTCAGCAGCACAGAACAGCCGCCGGCCGCCACTCCTTTACAAGATGTTCACCGTCGCGCGTTTTAATCAAATTGTCTTGAGACAGTCACTCGGGACCGACAGCTAAATTATGCAGTCCAGGATGCCTCTTGGCGGGCGAGGGAACTCCTCACGCCGCCGTAATCCACTGGACTCCTACGTAACATTCATCAGCCAATGGGTGTCCTCGCCGAGGCCCGCTCAGATCTTGGTTGGCCAATTAACGTCAAGTCTCGGGAGGGTTAACCAATCCGGGCCGACGGAAAGCGCGGGAAAATTTGTTGGTGACATGGCGAACTTGGTCGTGCTGGGGAGGGTCGGTCTTCTGGGACGGCCAATTTCTCGTCCGTAACGAATTTTTAATCTGATTTCTGTCGCGCTAATCGGCGGGCCCTGAGAGGAATTGAGTTAAGGCTCGTTATCGTCAATTGGCAGGTGGGTGACAGGCCTCACTTAAGCTCGCTACCTCACGTTAGTCAGATGTCAACACCCGCCCTCAGGCCACCAGGTTTTCCAGCACATCTACCAAGAATAACACACAAACTTATCCTCGACTTCTCCTCAAATATACATTAGATTTTGAGTTTCCAGAGAGGTAAAACATAAGACTTTACCTTCACCACCAACCACTGCCTGGCCCCCTGCTGGTTCCTCTCCCCATATGAGTATACCTTAAATATCGTTGTTTTTTGTATTTATATAAGAAAATAAACACTAAACGCATATCAAGATGTACTGACCTGTTTCAACTGCTGAATACTCCCTCCATCCTGCACTGGATTCACGTTTCCTGTCAAGAAAAAATAAATTAATCCCAAGTCATTTCAGCATGAGATTCTTCACCAAATGAAAAAAAAATATCCACAAACAATAATAACATCACTAGTTCATCTATTGTTTACGTAGAAATATCATTATTCCTCTCACCAATAAAGAACCAGTATCACTACACTATCTCATCTCTAAAACAATAACACCAACACAACAAACTATTCCAACATCTTAATCATTACCCTCATCAAATTTTCTGACCCAAAATTTAAAAAAAAAAATTATACATCGTCATTTTCCTTCATCTTTCCTTTAAATATTATCATATATTATGTAACTTAAGATCAATCCAAACCTCTTGTTCATTTGTGATCTGACCTGTTATACGTGTACTCGTGATCTGACCTCGTGTACTCGTGACCCTGCCTCTTTTACTCGTGAGCTGACCTCTTGTATTCGTGACCTGACCTATAGAAACGTACTTTAAAGATTCTGTGGTAGATAGAAACTTCGTAACCTTCCACCCCTCCCCCTTCCCTCACTCTTCACCCTGTTACCTAACCCCTTTCCTCCTCCCTTTCCCTTTCCTCTCTCCTCTTTCTCTCTCCACACTAACACCCAGCACAAACCAAATGCAAGTCAACATACCCCTCAAGATACACTATACCGGATAATACAGTCACAAACAACATTTTCCGCCATATTGGATTTCTGAAATATGACAAGACTCATAAAAAGGTTACAGAAAAGATCTTAATAAGTAATCATTTAATATTTATATACCTTTGGGTGGCTCTGTATATAAACAAAAATATAAATTAATCATGAAAGAGGTTTATGTATATATAAACAAGTTGGTGGTGCGGTCATGGCTTGGTGGCGGTGAATGTTTGATGGATGAAACGTTCCTCAAGTGATATGAATAATGAAGAACTTTTTTTTCACTTGATACAGACAGGTAATAAACCTTCATCTGTTGAGGAAGCTTATTTTATCCTGTACAAATATCAAATGTATATGAGTAATAATAATAAAATTCGGTCTGTTAGTGTCTGGGCCATCAGGGGTAGTGGTCGAGCCATAAGAGGGTAGTGGTCGGGCTATAAGAGGGTAGTGGTCCGGGCTATAAGAGGTAGTGGTCTGGGCCATAAGACGGTAGTGGTCCGGGCCATAAGAGGTAGTGGTCCGGAGCCATAAGAGGTAGTGGTCCGGGCCACAAGAAGTAGTGGTCCGCCATCAGAGGGTAGTGGTCTGGGCCATCAGAGGATAGTGGTCCGGGGCCATAAAAGGTAGTGGTCCCAAAAGAGGTAGTGGTCGGCATAAGAGGAGTGGTCAGGCCATAAGAAGGTAGTGGTCCGGAGCCATAAGAGGGTAGTGGTCCGGGCCATAAGAAAGGTCCAGCCATAAGAGGTGATGGTCCGGCCATCGAGGGTAGTGGTCTGGGCCATCAGAGGGTAGTGGTCCGGGGCCATAAGAAGGTAGTGGTCCGGGCTATAAGAGTAATGGTCGGGCTATAAGAGGAGTGGTCCGGGGCCAAGAAGGTAGTGGTCCGGCTATAAGAGGTAGTGGTCTGGGCCATAAGACAGTAGTGGTCTGGGCCATCAGAGGGTAGTGGTCTGGGCCATCAGAGGAGTAGTGGTCCGGGGCCATAAGAGTAGTGGTCCGGGCTATAAGAGGGTAGTGGTCCGGCTATAAGAGGGTAGTGGTCTGGGCCATAAGAGGGTAGTGGTCCGGGCCATAAGAGGGTAGTGGTCTGGGCCATAAGAGGTAGTGGTCTGGGCCATCAGAGGGTAGTGGTCTGGGCCATCAGAGGGTAGTGGTCCGGGGCCATAGAAGGTAGTGGTCCGGGCTATAAGAGGGTAGTGGTCCGGGCTATAAGAGGGTAGTGGTCTGGGCCATCAGGGGTAGTGGTCCGGGCCATAAGAGGTAGTGGTCCGGGCTATAAGAGGGTGGTGGTCCGGGCCATAAGACAGTAGTGGTCCGGGCCAAAGAGGTGGTCGGCCATAAGAGGGTAGTGGACCGGGGCCATAAGAAGGTAGTGGTCCGGGCCATAAGGAGTAGTGGTCCGGGCCATAAGAGATAGTGCTGGGCCTAAGAGGTAGTGGTCTGGGCCATCAGAGGGTAGTGGTCTGGGCCATCAGAGGGTAGTGGTCGGGGCCATAAGAAGATGGTCCGGGCTATAAGAGGGTAGTGGTCCGGGCTATAAGAGGGTAGTGGTCTGGGCCATCAGAGGTAGTGGTCGGGCCATAAGAGGGTAGTGGTCCGGGCTATAAGAGGTAGTGGTCCGGGCCATAAGACGGTGGTCCGGCCAAAGACGCAGGGTCCGGCCATAAAAGGGTGTCCGGGCCATAAGAAGGTAGTGGTCGGGCTATAAGAGGTAGTGGTCCGGGCTATAAGAGGTAGTGGTCTGGGCCATAAGAAGGTAGTGGTCCGGGCCATAAGAGGTAGTGGCCGCCATAAGAGGGTAGTGGTCCGGCCTAAGAGGTAGTGGTCGGGCTATGAGAGTAGTGGTCAGGACATCAGAGGATAGTGGTCGGGCCACAAGAGGGTAGTGGTCCGGCTATAAGAAGGTAGTGGTCGGGCCATAAGACAGTAGTGGTCGGGCCATAGACGGTAGTCGTCCGGGCTATAAGAGGGTAGTGGTCAGGGCCATAAGAAGGTAGTGGTCGGGCTATAAGAGGGTAGTGGTCCGGGCCATAAGAGGGTAGTGGTCGGGCTATAAGAGGGTAGTGGTCCGGCTATAAGAGGGTAGTGGTCCGGGGCCACAAGAAGGTAGTGGTCCGGGCTATAAGAGGGTAGTGGTCCGGCTATAAGAGTAGTGGTCCGGGCCATAGAGGGTAGTGGTCCGGGGCCATAAGAAGGTAGTGGTCCGGGCTATAAGAGGGTAGTGGTCCGGCTATAAGAGGTAGTGGTCGGGCTATAAGAGGGTAGTGGTTCGGGCTATAAGAGGGTAGTGGTCCGGGCTATAAGAGGTAGTGGTCCGGGCCATAAGAGAGGTAGTGGTCCGGGGCCATAAGAAGGTAGTGGTCCGGGCTATAAGAGGGTAGTGGTCCGGCTATAAGAGGTAGTGGTCCGGGCTATAAGAGGGTAGTGGTTCGGGCTATAAGAGGGTAGTGGTCCAGGACATCAGAGGATAGTGGTCCGGGCCATAAGAGGGTAGTGGTCCGGGCCATCAGAGGATAATGGTCCAGGCCGGCCATGGCCCTCGCTGCTGGACAGGGTCTCGTGGGATAAAGAGTTATGGTGTATAAACTGGTCAAAGTTAACAGGTAATGCCCAATTAATTCAACAGGTTAATGAGAACGTTAACACCTGAGGCAAGTGGATCACTGGGCCAGGTGGACCTACTGGGCCAGATAAACCACTAGGCCAGGTGGACCGACTGGGCCAGGTGAACCACTGAGCCAAGTGGACCTACTGAGCCAAGTGGACCTACTGAGTCAGGTGGACCTACTGAGCCAGGTGGACCTCCTGGGCCACACTGCTGTTCAAGCACTGTGGCCACCTGCGCCCCCATCATCTTCATAATTTCCTTTTGCTAACCATCCCTCTCTCCTCCTTCCTCTCCCTTCTACAAACATCACCCTCTCTCCTTTCACTCTTATCAACCATTGTCTATCTCTCTCCTTCCATCTAGTCTGGCTCTTCCACTACCATCACCTCCTTCCCATTCTTCATCAATCCTCCCTCCCCCTTCCACATTCTTTCCTCCCTCCCCTTCACCCCTCCCCTCCCTAACCTCAACCATTCTCCTTCCTCCAACTCTCCCTCCCCTTCTTCCAACTCTCACCTCACCTCCCCTCCCTTCCTCCTTCCCCTTACCCTCTCCTCCCTTCTTCCAACCCTCCCATTTCCCTCCCTCTCTATCCCCCCCCCCTTCCTCCCCCACCATCACCTACACAGCTGTGGTGAGAAGCACACACCAGTTTTACACCTCACCCAAGTTAAACCACCAGCTGATTGTGGTAGGGGAGGAGGATGAGGTGAGAACTGAGGAGGAGGAGAATATAGGTGGGTAGGGAGAGCCTACCAGCTGACTTTGGGGGAGGGGAGAGGATTGTGGGGAGCTGGAGGATGTGAAAATGGGAGGTATGAAATAGGAGAAAAGGTAGAAAGGGAGAGGAAAGAGAGGAGGAAGGGAGGAGAGAGAAGGAGAGAGAGAGAGAGAGAGAGAGAGGGATGGGGAGAAGGAGAGATAGAGAGAAAGAGAGAGGGAGAAGGGAGAGAATTAGAGGGAGGGGGGAAGAGGGAGAGGGGAAGAGGGAGGAAAGGGAAAGGAGAGGGCAGAGATAAAGGGGAGAGGGAAGAGGGGAGATATAGGATATTTTTGTCTTGCAGTTAACGAGAAAATTTATCTAAATTTTTTGGAAATACTTTTTCGTGTACAACATCACCATAGTTTTGTGAGGCATGTATGTTGTCGAGTATGTTGAAGTGTATGTTGTCGAATATGTTGTGACTTATGTGGTGGTGTATGTTGTAGTGTATGTTGTGGTGTATGTAGTCGTGTATGTTGTAGTGTATGTTGTAGTGAATGTTGTAGTGTATGTTGTAGTGAATGCTGTGGTGTATGTTGTCGAATATGTTGTGGTGTATGCAGTCGAGTATGTTGTGATGTATGTTGACGAGTATTGTATGTCGTGGTGTATGTTGGTTATCTAGAGCATGTTGAGTATATCGGATATGTTGGAACAGCCACTACCCATGTGTCAGGGTATGTTGGTTCACCCCACCACACCATCTGGCAGGGTATGTTGGTGTGTATGGTTGTCTAGTTCATTATTGAGTGCCCCTTGATGTGACCGAGAGGGTGGTGAGGGGGGGAGGAAGGGCGAGGTGAGGGGATGGGGCGGGGAGGTGATGGGGCATGGGGAGGTGAGGGGGTGGGGCGGGAGGTGAGTGGGATGGTGGGAGGTGGAGGGGTGGGGCGGGAAGTGAGGGGATGAGGCGGGAGGTGATGGGATGGGAGGTGATGGGGCATGGGGGAGGTGGGGAGGGGGTGGGAGGAGTGAGGGGTAAGGGAGGTGAGTGGTGGGCGGGAAGTGAGGATGAGGCGGGAGGTGATGGGGGAGGGATGGGGCATGGGGAGGTGAGGGGTGGGGCGGGAGGTGAGTGGGGGGGTCGGGGAGGTGGAGGGGATAGGGCGGGAGGTGGAGGGGGGAGGGAGGTGAGGGTGAGGGGGTGGGAATGGATTAGATATTGTGGGGGAGGTGTGAGGGGAATGGGTGGAGGAGAAGGGAGATTGGCCAGCCACCCTTACCTATCTTTGACACTCCCTCCCACCTATCACGTCTCTAGCACCTCCCCACGTTGCCCACACACACCTACTACCCACACACCCACCCATCTACTCTGCCACATCTCTCCCACCCACAGTACCATATCTGTCCCATCCGCCCCCATACCCACCCGTCCATCCACACCATCCTATCTCTCCCACCCACTTAACACCACAGCATCTCTATGACCCACCCATCTACCCACCCACCCACCCACCCACTCGTCTACACCATCATTTCCAGTACAAATCTTTTCAAATGCTTCGAAGTCTTGAGAGATTCGAAACCTATTCAAATGCTTCGAAGCCCTGAGATTCGAAACCTATTCAAATGCTTCGAAGTCTTAAGAGATTCGAAACCTATTCAAATGCTTCGAAGTCCTGAGATTCGAAACCTATTCAAATGCTTGGAAGCCCTGAGATTCGAACCCTTGTAAAGCACCCAAAACATCTGCCCTCTGACTACCTGGCTCACTCAAAGGGTCGAAACATCCAGAACCACCTCGAGGCTCAGAACACATCATTAAGCTCACCGAGATTAATGGAGGAAGTGTGAACCCCGCCACTCATCTCACGCGCTAACAACGGCAATTAACGCAGTAACGACCTCGTTATTCTCACACAGTTGAAAGGGACAGTGACCGCGGGTTGATAGTTGGACTGAGACAAATAGAGTCGTTCACTGCCTCGTTTACAGGTCTACAGTCGTTCACTGCCTCGTTTACAGGTCTACAGTCGTTCACTGCCTCGTTTACAGGTCTACAGTCGTTCACTGCCTCGTTTGCAGGTCTACAGTCGTTCACTGCCTCGTTTACATGTCTACAGTCGTTCACTGCCTCGTTTACAGGTCTACAGTCGTTCACTGCCTCGTTTACAGGTCTACAGTCGTTCACTGCCTCGTTTATAGGTCTACAGTCGTTCACTGCCCTCGTTTACAGGTCTACAGTCGTTCACTGCCTCGTTTACAGGTCTACAGTCGTTCACTGCCTCGTTTACAGGTCTACAGTCGTTCACTGCCTCGTTTACAGGTCTACAGTCGTTCACTGCCTCGTTTACAGGTCCACAGTCGTTCATTGTCTCGTTCACAGGTCCACAGTCGTTCATTGCCTCGTCCACAGGTCCACAGTCGTTCATTGCCTCGTTCATACTATTATTATTTATATTATACAAATTCACTTGTCAAAAATAATTATAAACTAACAATTAGACGATAGTTAATTATCACATCTGAATGATAATTAGTGTCAGGTAATTATCATAGTAAACAATAGCTTCTTTCCTGATGAACAATTTATAAATAATCATCAGTCATTTACAATATACTTATTTGTTTCTACTTCCTGATGAATAACCCAAAATAATATTATGCATTTATATAATTAGTAATAACAGATTATCATCATTATCATTATTATTATTATTATTATTATTATTATTATTATTATTATTATTATTATTATTTACTGATCAACTTCCAATGAATAACCGATAATTATTTACCATCAATTAGTGAGGATAATTATTTAATAATAATAAGTCATATGTAATTATAACTCGTTAATTGGTTAAGGAATAGATATTTATTTCTTACTTAATTACGATCTATACTGTAATTTCGACCTCTACGACCTACTGTAATTACGAACTCTACGACCTACTGTAATTACCTTTACGACCTACTGTAATTACGAACTCTACAACCTACTGTAATTACCTCTACGACCTACTGTAATTAAGACCTTCACACTACACCCCATCCCACGAAACCTTCCTCCCCACCCCACCTCACCCCACCTATCTTCCTCCCCACCCCACCCCCCATCTCACCCCATACCAATATCAACTACTACCTTCACCAAGCCCCCCACCCACCCACCCCACTCCACGCCCACCATCGTCTGTTATATGACCTAAAATTACCCCATTCCTAACCACGCTATCCTAATTAACCACAATGGTACACAAAGACCGAAGTTTCTGTACATTAAACGACAGTATTAATGTTTCTCGGCCACCGCTCACTTCCTCATTGGCGTGACGTCACATGTTGACACGGGTTCAATGAGTGACGTCATGTGTTGATTCTTGCGTGGGGGAGAAAGAGGGAGGGAGGGTGTGTGTGTGTGTTTGTGTGTGTGTGTGTGTGTGTTGTGTATGTGAGGTCATGTTTTGTGGGTGGATGGTCACTGTATC
Source organism: Homarus americanus (assembly GCF_018991925.1). Taxonomy (NCBI): domain Eukaryota; kingdom Metazoa; phylum Arthropoda; class Malacostraca; order Decapoda; family Nephropidae; genus Homarus; species Homarus americanus. The sequence continues at coordinate 34,530 of NW_024722037.1, read as the reverse complement.
AAGAGGGATTACCGTGAGAAAAAATTTGGGTGGGTGTGTGGATGAACGGATGGGTGGGTCAATGGATGAGTAGAATGACAAATGGATGGATGGATGAATGAATATTGTGATATGCATGAGAGAGAGAGAGAGAGAGAGAGAGAGAGAGAGAGAGAGAGAGAGAGAGAGAGAGAGAGAGAGAGTGTCTGGTGTAATAAAATAACTTGTATATACTAAAAGAAAACATTAAGGTGACAATAACGCACTTAATTAACGGTTCACCTGCCTCATTCACCTGTACATAACGCCTACCTGTTGTCAACTGACTCCGTGAAAAATAATACATTCTTTCTTGCACCCACTAGTGTTTGAGTGTGTGGGAGCGTAAGTGTGTGGTGGCGTGAGTGTGTAGGAGCGTGAGTGTGTGGGGGCATGAGTGTGTGGTGGCGTGAGGGTGTGGGAGCGTGAGTGTGTGGTGGCGTGAGTGTGTAGGAGCGTGAGTGTGTGGGGGCATGAGTGTGTGGTGGCGTGAGGGTGTGGGAGCGTGAGTGTGTGGTGGCGTGAGTGTGTAGGAGCGTGAGTAGACTGGGAGAGTTAGTAACCTTGAACCTCTTGAGTGTCCATGAGCGTGAGTAACTATATCCTGCAGCCCATATGAGTGACCTGAAGCCCATGTGAGTGACCTGAAGCCCATGTAAGTGACCTGAAGCCCATGTAAGTGACCTGAAACCCATGTAAGTGACCTGAAGCCCATGTAAGTGACCTGAAGCCCATGTAAGTGACCTGAAGCCCATGTGAGTGACCTGAAGCCCATGTGAGTGACCTGAAGCCCATGTAAGTGACCTGAAGCCCATGTAAGTGACCTGAAACCCATGTAAGAACCCTGGAACCTACTTAAGTGCCCTGGATCCCGGACACACACACACACACACACACACACACACACGTAATGAACCCCCACCTCCCTGGTGATTTTTGTCTCCGGGGTCAATCAATCTTCATATTTTCCTCTTGTGATTTAATGATGTAAAAAAAAAATATTACGTTTTTATTTAATTTTTCGTCTATATTCAATAACTTTTTAATTTCTGGGATTTTGTGATTTTATTGATTGTAGTATTTTGCTTTTATTAACAACAATAACAAGATCCACTATCAATAAACCTTCCTGTTATTGATTTTAATTTTGGGATTTTATTAATTGCAATAAAAATAACAATAAAAACAAACTAGACTTTTACATGAGATAAAATACATATAACCTTTTATCAATAACCCATAACATTAACCATAGTATAACTTCAATAATTAATCAAATATATATGCCTAAATAATTATACCATCTTTATAATTATATACATTCGATAATTTTCAGAGGTCATGTATATAATTATTGATCCAATTAATCAACTTTTTAAATAATTACAGAAAATAAATATATGCTTTAGAAATTAGTAAATCATAGTAATTAGAGGTTCAGTTTTGTGTAATTTTTAACATATAGAGAAAAAAAATTAAATTATCAAAAAATATAATTCACAGGTAATTAATCTATAACTTTATTTACTTATTGATTCACTATATTTAATCCATCAGTAAGATTTTATTTTTTTTATTAGTTAGCTAAATAAACAAAATAAAATAGTTGGTTATAATAATTTTCTTGGTTTTATTCCTATATTATACTTATCAAATATTGCTACTTTATTATTTATCTGTCCCTGGATATATTGACCTCATTATATTATTTTATTATTAAGAAAACTTCAAGTAGTCTTATCAGTAATTCTAAACACGACGCCTATAATTATCTTCATGTATTTACTCAGATATGTGGTATAATTATTTACTATATTGGTTGTGTTATATTATTATAAAACATGACTCAAATAATTGCATAGGATAATTATATATATAGTATAATTATTTACTCCTAAAATTATACAGTGTATGTAATTATTTATTTCAATTAGATAAAGACATATACGGTAATTGGTTATGTAGGATAATTATAATAAACGAAAAATAACTTTGTCATATAATTTACATATTTCATCAAATTCTATAAAAAATACGTAATGATAAGTTTATTATTAACTATAAGTAATTTATCTTTATTTTATCTCAGAATTTATAGCATGACAGTTGTAATATTATCTTATTTAAATCTGACCTAATTAATTATATATCAATTATGAAATTAAATGTACGTAATAATTATATAAACATGATCAAAATTGCTTAAACCTTTTATTTTATTAAGTTATAAAGAAAACGGTATTAAGTAACAATAAAGTCTTACATCTTTATTTATTAGTTATGAGGAAAAACCTGATATTATACTTCATTAAGAGATTGAGGCTTTGTTTATCTTATTAACTATAAAGACTTAGCCCAATACTTTTGTTTAATAATACAATAAAAGGTTCATATTTAAATGTTATCTTTGTTATCATAAAAATATTCAATGGCAGTTACATTTTTTTACTTGAAATAAAAATATTTTGACAACTAATTACAAACACTCAATCATTTACTTAATTCTATTAGTAAAGAAAAAATATTATTAGTATCAGATAAAAACGTATTTTTTTTTACAAAATTACACCGTTTATATATAATTCAATTAGTTATAAGGAAAAGATAACCAACACTAACTATAAAACTATAAGTTAAAATAATTATAATAATATTCTTACTTACCGGAAAAGTCGACTCATTAAATTATATTAACATAAGAAAATAGATTATTAATATGAGGTGGCATGCCGGACGACCTCTCCTGCGTGTACTTAATGGCCACTACTTCACTTACTGACCAAATTTACGACTGATGGAAGAATTTATCCTCACACGGTAACATTTGTCGTCATTATTCATTATGTGTGTTTTATTACTATTATTTCCAGCGACCACAGTTACCAGGAAGTAATGACATATTATACTGGAACTCCCGAACACTAGAAATTAACTGAACAATTGATATATATTGCTGGAACAGGGGAATGGAGACTGGAAATATAAGAAGATATGAATTATTGGAACGCCGGAACGAACCGCGTAACAATATTGAAAATTAAACGAAGATTATCGGAACAGTGGCACAAACCGCGTATAATACCAATAAAGAGACCGCAGCTATCAGAACACCACAACGAACAGCGTAAAAATAAAATAACAGCAGAAAAAGAGAAGAACAAAATTTATCATTCAAATTCGAGGAAAATAAATGATAGAAAAATACATCCAAACACCCATAAAATATTGGAACATCCGAAAGATCCTTGACCAAAACTAAACAAAAACTCTTTAAAAGAATAACTGGAGAGTCTAAAACACTAAATCGATCCATACAGAATGAAAAAGAAACAGGTATAAATTATTCTAACATTCGAATCAATCCACACACCAAAAAAAATATTGGAACATCCGAATCAATCGACGAAAAAAAAAGATGCAACTACAAATTATTGGAACGCCCCTGAATCCGACCCTAAAAAAAAAAAAAAAAAAAAAAAAAAAAAAAAAAAAAAAAAACTATCCTTGAGCCTGTGTCGTGTCGCCTTGGCGGGAAAAATACGAGCGCGTTTTATAATTGGCGTCGAGTGTATATGAGAGCGCTAAATTAGTTGTATAATTAGGCTCGTCCCTCGGCTCATCATAAATTCAACACATTTTCCGCTTTGCTGCCTACAGGTTTACCAATTCCGGCCCCGATTCTAATTGCTTCGTTTAATTTCAGTTCGCTGCTCCATCGCCCTGCGTCTGGCAACAGTGATGAGCGTATAGGAAGTTTGGCACCACTGTCTTTGTTTACGTTCAGGTGTATAGCAATGATATATGTATTCACTCTATCTGGCAACAGTGTGGGGTTTTTTTTCTATCACCCAATGTTGGCAACAGTGTTTATCACCATCAATGCCTTGCAACTGTATGATTTTCTTGCACCATATATTTGGCACCCGTGTTTGTTTACTATAATACACCTGGCATAAGTGCATGTGATTATGATCGTACGTTTGGCCCTAAAGAATCTGCTTATTTTCACCTCGCCATGTCGTACATCTGGTAACTGTGTGTTTGTTCAATATCATACACTTGGCAACGTCGTATCATTACCATCATTTGTTTGGATTCAGTGAGCAGTGTTTACATTTAGATGTCTGTGTCATCATACGTTTGGCACCAATGTATTAATTTCCCTTCACTTCGCTACACAAAAAAGTTTGGCACCACTGCGTTAGTTTACTTTCACTTCATCACACAATAAGTTTGGCACCACTGCGTTAGTTTACTTTCACTTCATCACACAATAAGTTTGGCACCACTGCGTTTGTTTACTTTCACTTCATCACACAATAAGTTTGGCACCACTGCGTTAGTTTACTTTCACTTCATCACACAATAAGTTTGGCACCACTGCGTTAGTTTACTTTCACTTCATCACACAATAAGTTTGGCAACACTGCGTTAGTTTACTTTCACTTCATCACACAATAAGTTTGGCAACACTGTGTTTGTTTATCTCCCATCACATCCCGTTTTCTATGCATTACAACCAGAGAAGAGGAGGAGGGAGGAGGGGGGGGGGACTTAACAAGAAAGAACACCTACTGATCAACCTGCAACAATATTTTACCTCACCACCCAACAGCTGTCACTTATGTATGAGTATTTCTCCCTACCCAGAATTAGCGTCGAATTTGGAAAGCTCGGGGACATATTAGAGATTCTGGGAAAGTTACTGGTATGGCGCTCACATTTACCGATCAAATGTTGATTATTTCTGAAACTTTGATGTGAAGAAGGACGGAGGAGGGTGGGTGGTCTCTCTCTCTCTCTCTCTCTCTCTCTCTCTCTCTCTCTCTCTCTCTCTCTCTTTCTCTCTCTCTCTACATACACACAGTATTATACAGTGAGATTAGATAATAGATAGATAGATAGATAGATAGATAGATAGATATATACACAGATATGATAGATAAATAGAGATAGATAGATAGATCGATAGATAGATAGATAGACAGATATGATAAATAGATAGATAGAGATAGATAAATAGATAGATAGATCGATAGATAGATAGATAGATAGATAGATAGACATACATACTACTACTTACCACTTTTCTGTCACGCGGTAGTAAGTACATACATACATACATACATACATACATACATACATACATACATACATACATACATACATACATAGACTACAAAACTATACCAACAACCGACCTCTTCAAAACAAACACAAACAAACAAACAAACAAACAAACAAACAAACAAAACTAAAACACAACCAAAAGTAACCCCCCCTCCCCTCCCCCCCCCAATAAGGTTATGGAGGTGTGCAACAGCTTAATGACCTACCTGTTGTAACTTGTACCGCCACATTATTATTAATTACCTTCTTAATTACCTCAACAGTCATGTGTCCTCACGTGAGTATGTCTCATTAAGGATGTCATATTCGTCTTCATTATTCTCGCCCCCTCGCATTGAAACTACTTTGTAATAAGACAAAAAAATAATAATTAAGAAAGTTAGTGGTGGTGTGTGTGTGTGTGTGTGTGTGTGTGTGTGTGTGTGTGTGTGTGTGTGTGTATGTGTGTGTGTGTGGATAGTAGTCCTGCTGCAATTATCACACACCACCATACAAAAAAACCCGAACACACACACACACACACACACACACACACACACACACACACACACACAATAATTAACTATGCCTCTCATCTGTAATTTTGGCATTGAAGAGTTTCTTAATTAGGGCAAAGTTCACACTCTAAATGACCCTAATTACCTAGAGAAACTAATTAGAAAGTTCCTCGCACGTGTGACCTTTTTATAACGCTGGTAATGAATCTGTAATTAAAATAGTGAAGTGTGTTTTAATTCCTATTTAATTCTCTAATAGACACATAATGAATGGCGTTGAGATTAATTAGGACGATTGATAACGGGAATTAGTTAGTGACGAAGTAATACAAATTTATATCTAGGTAAATGTTTATATAATAACTGAATATAAACAAGTCATATATACTGGTCATTATGAAGGCCTATTAAAACTCATTCAATAAATAACAATAATTAAATATAAACAAAACACCTCGGTAACAATTAATTAAATTTACATAACTCATAAAACTATCTCGATAATTGATAATAAAAATCTTTCATAAAAATAATATATATTAATAATCTACACGATATAACTATTTATATAAGCTTGTGACACAAAATCTATATACGTATGCAAATTATAAACAGCAATCTATACAGTATACATGAAATACATTCTGTGTGTGTGTGTGTGTGTGTGTCTGTGTGTGTGCGTGTGTGTCTGTGTGTGTGTGTGTGTGTGTTGTTTGTGCAGTTTCAGTTTCAATTTGTGGTAGGGAGGTGCGGGTGGTAGGGAGGTGCGGGTGGTTGAGAGGAATGATGGTGCACTATCCCCCCCCCCCAGGCCCAGGTAACACAGGTAGGTTAGTTCTCATTAAAATAGAAATAATCACGATTTGTTTTCCAATTCTGAACCAAAACATAATACAACCCTCACCAACACCATCTTGTTCTTAGAAGTTATATGTTGTAAAAGGTATAGATTAATAACCCCGGGAACTGATGCACTTACGAAAACAACAACAACCTTTAACGAGCTAGATATTAAAAGTTGTTGGTTATGATTGATGCTTATTAACCCTGACAGCTGATGCAAATACAACCAATAACTATAACAACAAGTAGAAGCATTAAAGTCACCCTAGTCAAATTAATAACAAAAATGTATATGTACAGTGTTACCAATAATGCTGTACAGGTCAGCGATGCATTCTCCTCTCCCCCCCTCCCCTACCTCCCTGTCTCTGTCCTTCTCCCCCCCTCCCCTACCTCCCTGTCTCGCCCCACCCCACTTCCCCCTTACCCCCTCCCCACACCACCTCCCTGTCTCGTCCTTCCCACCCCCACTTCCCCTTACCCCCTCCCCACCCCACCTCCCTGTCTCGTCCTTCCCACCCCCACCCCCTTCCTTCCCACCCCACCTCCCCTCCCTTCCCCCCCCTCCCCACACCACCTCCCCACCTTCACCCACCCCCCTTCCCACCCCCCCACCCCTCCCCCCCCCACCTCCCCTGTCTCTATCATAGCAAACATGAGATGTAAAAATTCATTAGTAGGAGTGCAGGAGGGGGAGAGAGGGGAGAGGAGGGAGATAAAGGGGGGAAGAAGGGAAGGGAGAGAGGAAGGGGGGAAGGGAGAAGGGAAGGGAGGGGAGGAAGGAGGGGAGAGGAGGAAGAGGGGGAGGGAGGAGAGGGAGAGGAGGAGGGGAGGAAATGGAATTGGGGAATGGGAGGAGGAAAGGGAAAAGAGAAGGAAGGGGGAATGGGAAGAAAAGGGGAAGGAGAAAGGGGAGGAGGAAACGATGTAGCATCCCCCATCCTACTTCCCTTCCTCCATTCCCATCTCATACAATTCACCTCATTCCTTCTCCCTCCCTCCTTTCTCTCACTCTACTCTTCTTCATTACCATTCTCCCCTATTTTCACTCTCCTCCTTCCTTTTCCAACTAATTCTTCCCTCTCCCATCTACCCCTTCCATTCCTTTCCCCTTCCTCCCTTTACTCTCCCTCCCCGTCTGGTTCCTCTCGCTGTCAATATTTCATTCTCTATTCTTCCTCCCTCCATTACCTCCCCCTCCCCAAGTTCCCCTCACCCTACCCCCCACCTATTCTCCCATCCTTCCACCTCCCCATCCCATTTTTACTCCACCTCCCCTACCAACAACCCCAGGTCCCTCACACACCTACCCACTCCCCATTCCTCCTGCTTCCCTTACTATCTCTCTCACCCTTATTCACCCCTACCCCTTTCCCTGCTTCCGCCCCCTAACTCCCCCCACCCCCTAAGGACGGACGGGTCGAGCTTGTCCTTAGCAGTAGGTAATAAAGAGAATTAACGCGCTGAGGGTCACACTTAACTACCCCGACCTCCTCTTATTTTATTCGCGGACTTATTGCCCTTTTTACTGCCGATAACTTCCTTCAAGAATATCCCCAACGCTTCCTCCAGGATCCTCGCATCAAGGTAGGATTCTCAGAGGTTCATAATAAATCGTAATTAAGGGTTCATATCTTTATATCATCGTGGGAGGAGTTTTACAAGGTAGGATTCTCAAGGACGTTATATTTTCACACACCACACCTTCACCCCCCCACACACACACACATATACATGTTCGCCCCCCCCCCCCACGCACACTCACCTCGACACGTACTGTACATTCAAACCTCCACACACACACACACACACACACACACACACACACACACTCCCCGTTGATGGTGCTGGGGAGAAGCGACCACTGGTGTAGCGGCTGATGACCGCTATAGTGTCGCCAGTTATGTTGATAACTTGTCAAACAAAGAAACTCAAAGAAATTACAGAATATAATGAACCTGGGGTAAACGCTGTAGACACAATCCTCGCCTCTCAAGAATAAAACCTTACATAATATGTGACGTTAAGCGAGGTCACGGTCCTATACTGAAACAATTCACAGAGGAGGTGGAATAGTTCGCTAGATATGTTACAATGATTTCTGACACCGAGGAAATGTATTTCGGAAGCAATGGTTGAGGTGAGAAAATCCCTGGATATTTGAGGGAGAGATCTGGATGTGTTAACAGCTAGTGGATCATTATTACGTCCACCTCAAAGTCTCGCTCAAAGACTAACATGGCTCTCTGTAGGTCTGTTCACATTTATTATACATGATTTAAATTTGCAGAATACGTTGTTTTCTGCCGAAATGAAACGTTCGGTGCAGAAAAGACTTGAACAACGCAGGAACAGGAATATTATTGGTAAGAGGAAGTATTTGAACAGTGACGTGTATCTGTCCTATCTTTAACTTTATAACCACACTGCTGCCACTACCACCACACGTTCTTCTATAAGGCCCTCGACAATGACTGAGGAGGTGAGGGAACTGTCATAATTCACCGCATCTGTTCAGCTTCAGGATGTTACAGCGCCAGAACAATGTTCCTCTTCGTGCACCATAACAAATGTCACTCAGAGACTGGCTGGCTCCGCCTGTTGAAAAAAGTGAGGAACAAGGCGCCAGAGGAGACTCGCCCACAGTAAGAAATGAATGTGTTGGTAACAGGTGGAGAACGCTGGCATCTGTAGTTCTCAACCTGCTGTTGTTTAACACTACAGTACTCCTTCAACTTGTGTTGAGGCTAAGAGTCTTCACCGCCGCCGGTGTTTAATAACAATAATTATTGATGTTCAACATAAACACTAAATTTGGTATCGCTATTTTATGTATTATTAATAGTACTTAAATATATTGTTCCATTTATGTTTTTATTATATTATATTATTATTATTTGTTTTGTTTTACAGTAGCAAATTTAGTTACTGGAAAGGAATTATTTCAACATTAATATTATTCACATCGAGGAAACCTTCATGTTGCAAAGTTTATATAACCATACAGTATACTGTATACTATACAGTTTACCAATTTATTTTGAAAAAATAACATTCCCGACTAAATGTTTTAAGGATTTCTGTAATATTTGTCAATTATTCTCAACCCTGAGATTGAATAAGTTTCCTAATCGAGACACCCCACACCACCATACTACACCACAGCCACACCACACATTACACCATACCACATCACCTTATACCACACACACACACCCACACCACACCACACCACAGGTCTAGTGACGTACACATGATGGTGCTAATTAATATATACCAGCTGTCCACAGACTCACTAACACTACACCAGTTAAATAATTCACAGAAAAAAAATATGAAAAACACACAGAATGACTCAGTAACACCGCCGGGGTTCCAATAACGAGCGCGAGAGACTAAGATAAAAAAAATATATATATTCAAATTCTTATAAAAACACACTTAAAAATCATAGTTAATTATCAAGTGAGAGAACGACGGTGACACGAGTGGGTAAACATGAGAAAAAAACTACTGCTTACTCATCAAAATACTATGAATTTCCACTTCGACAAAGCGACCGCCTCTCTTGTTCCAATAATACGCAAGAGAAGACGAGAAAACTATTTTAAAAGAACATGAACTTCCTTATATAAGACGACGATCACACATGTTCCAATAATACACACCAGGATAACGTGGACGATAAGGAGACAATAACACTAATGACGAGTTGTAACAAATCACAAAAAATACCTACAATAACAACAACAATAACAACCCAACATAACATATAAATAACCTAGGTAAAAAAAATAATAAAATTATCTAAAATACCAAACAAAACAAAATTCAGACGTTGTTTACACTCATTAGATAAATATGTACTGCCTAAGTGACAACGAGACCATAGCGCCGAGGTTCCAATAATGTCCACGGCAGGATACAATAACTACCCTAATTATATATATATAACTTCAGGACATCAAAAAGTAAACATATATTTCAGATCACTATAGAATTCCCCAACAAAGAAAAGGTTGATTTTCCCGTGTTCCAAAAACGCCCTGACGAAACGAACGACCAAAACATGGTGTGTGTGTGTGTGTGTGTGTGTGTGTGTGTGTGTGTGTGTGTGTGTGTAAACAATTTCCCACCCATCACTTATACTCAAAAGAACATAATTTTTTCCCCTCAACTTGAATCTAAAAAAAAAAAAGTGATGGATATTTTTTTTTTACGATATCATAAAAATTTCGGGCGATTAATAATTTCAATGGAGGTCACAACATTATTCTTGTGATGCTTATGTTATTATGCTGTGTGTGAGGGGAGAAGGAGGGGAGAAGGAGGTAGGGGAGAGGGAGAAGAGGAGGTAGGTAGGAGAGAAGAGGTTGGGAGATGAGAAAAAGGAGGAGGTGTCAAGAGGAGAAGAGAGGAAGGAGAGGAGAAGAGGAAGAATGGGAGACGCAGTAAGTGAGAGAGATAAAATTGTCTCTTCATCTTAATCCTGTCTCTCTCCTCCTTCATCCCCTCCACAATAACTAAACCCATGTCCTTCAGCCTTAGTACACACACACACACACACACACACACACACACACACACACACACTGACAGATGAAGAGAAAGTAATGTATATTTTATTTTTATTAATTCGCGTCAAAAATTTATTAAATAAAAGACTTTACTAATTAGTGTTAATATTCATCCTCTCAGGAAAACCAGTATAGTCTCCCCTCACCTATCAGTATACAGTCCCCTCACTGCACCTAACCTAACCTAACCTAACCTAACCTAAAATAACCTAACATAAACTAAACTAATCGAATCTAATTTTACCTAACCTAACCTAACCTATCCTAAACTAACCTAACCTAACCTTTACCTACTCTAACCTAGACTAACCTAATCCTACTTTACCTAACCTAACCTAACCTAACCTTTACCTACTCTAACCTAGACTAACCTAATCCTACTTTACCTAACCTAACCTAACCTAACCTTTACCTACTCTAACCTAGACTAACCTAATCCTGCTAACCTAACCTGCCTAGACTAACCTAACCTAAACCTAACCTAACCTTTACCTACTCTAACCTAACCTAACCTAAAACCTAAACCTAACCTAACCTAACCTTTACCTACTCTAACCTAGACTAACCTAATCCTACTATACCTAACCTAACCTAAACTAACCTAACCTAACCAACCATCCCGGTAGCATCATTAACAAACTAACCCTCACCTCCCGGTCAGCCTAGCATGGTGAGGGGGGAGGAGGGGGGGGGGGTATGCGTCGGGGTCAGAGCTTCACTAATGAATAGATTAAAACTTCTCAAACTAGTTTATATGTTAAACACCTAAGCTTCTGAATGCTGGTTCCTCACACTCAAATTTCTCCTATAAGACGCATAAATAAATAATGAACGATAATGAACCAAACCAATAAACATGATTCATATATATAACGAAAAGTATTGAATATAATGAAGAAAAAACCTCGTTCAGAAATACAGATCTGGACTAAGACACAATTACGAAACTTGTGACGAATAATAATCAAACAATTTATCACTAATACAATAAAAACAAGGCAATAAATAAACAATATATTATATAGTGTAAATAATGGACAATAAGTCAGGAAAGATTATAAAAGAAAGATCTGTGTAGACATTACTTATTTACAAGACAACATTGACCACAGCTGCTAATACGTGGAAATAATCACACACACACACACACACACACACACACACACACACACACACACACACACATACACACACACACACTGGTACGACTGACCTCTGACCCATACAAGATTGACCTTTTAAATAAAGACCCCAGTTTAACTATACAACTACAGCAACGAACTACAGTACCTGATTAACTACAGTACCTGATTAACTACAGCAATACACTAACTACAGTACCTGATTAACTACAGTACCTGATTAACTACAGCAATACAACAACTACAGTACCTGATTAACTACAGCAATACAATAACTACAGTACCTGATTAACTACAGCAAAACACTAACTACAGTACCTGATTAACTACAGTACCTGATTAACTACAGTACCTGATTAACTACAGCAATACACACACACACACAAAACACACACACACACACACACACACACACACACACACACACACACACACACACACACACACACACACACCCTTCACCACACAGACAAACAGACATACAGAGAAACAGATACAAACATATAGTACAAACACAAAGAGAGTAAATCACAACAGTACACGACACAAGACACCTCTTTCGACGACCTCCACCATCCATCATCTCCCTCCCCTCCTCCCTCTCCCCTCTCCCTCTCCCTTACTCCCTCCCTCCCTCTCTCTCCCCTCTCCCTTACTCCATCCCTCTGTCTTTTCCTTCTTTTACTACATCATCTCTCCCCTTCCCTCTTTCTTTCCCTTTCTCTATCTTTCAATCCACCATCTCCCTCCCTTGTCTTTCTCTCCCTAGCACACCCCCTCTCTCTCCCTTACTCCCTTCCCTATACCTCCCTTCCTCACCCATTACTGCACGATCCTCTACACCCCTACCCTTTCCTTCTTTCCTTCCTATCTCCATCTCTTCCTTCCTTCCTTCCTTACCTTCCTTCCTTCCTTTCTTCCTTCCTTCCCTTACCTTCCTTCCTTCCTTCCTTCCTTCCTTCCGCACCACAACAAACCAACAGCTCCAAAACCTCCTCTTCCTCCTCCTTGAAACCAAAACCTTGATCACTACCTATCAACTTCCTCCTCCCTCTCTCCTTCCTTCCTACCTCCATCCCCTCCCTCCCTTCCTTCCTCTCCCTCCCTTTCCTTCCTACTTCCCTCCCTTCCTTCCTCCCTCCCTCTTCCTTCCTCCATACCTCCCTCCCACCCTACCTACCTACCTCTCTCTCTCTATCTCTCCCTCCCTCCCTTCCTTCCCCTTCCTTCCATCCTCTCTACCTCCTTGGCGACTTATTTACCAGAAGGAAAGGGCGAGCAAGACGGCGAGGGCGAGTTATGTGACAAGCCTAACTAGCCTGGTGACTCCCGGGGCTGATAGTATCCACCTCTTACACGCTCGAGTCAAATTTCCCGAGTCTAATTATCTAGATATATTGGTGATGATGGCCACCTTATCCTGTCCTGATTATTCGCTCGTCAGATGGCCATGTTGGAGAGGGGTGAGAGGGCTGGAGAAGGAAGATGATGATGGTAAAGTGGAGAGGGGGTGGATGGTGATGGTGAAGTGGAAAGGGGTGTGGAGAGGAGTGAGAGGGGTGAAGAAGGGAGAAGATGATGGTGAAGTAGAGGGGGTGAGAGGGGTGAGAGGAAGATGATGATGATGATAGTGAAGTGGAAAGGGGGAGTGTGGAGAGGGGTGAGAGGGGAATGTGGAGAGCTAGGGGTCAGAAGGGTAAAGATGATGATAGTGATGGTGAAGTGGAAAGGGGAGTGTGGAGAGGGGTGAGAGGGGATGTGGAGAGGAGTGAGAGGGGTGGAGAGAGGAGAGAAGATGGTGATGGTGAAGTGGAAAGGGTGTGTGGAGAGGGGTGAGAGGGGTGGAGAGGAGAGAAAATGGTGATGGTGAAGTGGAAAGGGTAGTGTGGAGAGGGGTGAGGGGGGTGGATAGAAGATGGTGTTGGTGAAGGGGTTGAGAGATAGAGGGTGTGAGAGGGGAGATGATAATGATCAAGTGGAAAGGGGAAGAGTGAGGGGAAAAAGATGACGAAATGGAGAGGGGGAGAGAGATGATGATGTAGAAAGGAAAGAAATTGAGAGAAATACGGAGAGGAGTTGCAAGGAAGGAAGGAAGGAAGGAAGGAAGGAAGGAGAGAGAGAGAGAGAGAGATGAGAAATGGAAGGGAGGGAAGATGACAGAGAGAGGGGTGAAAGAGAAAGGGGCGTGATTAAAAAAAAAGAGGGAGTGAAATGTAGGGTTGGTGAGAGGGAGAGTAGAATGAGGGAGATGAATAGACGAGAAGAGGGAGGTAGGGAAGGAGGGAGGAGAGGGAGTAAGGGAGGGAGGGAAGGGAATAAGCAGGAAACAAAAATAAGGAGAGTGTGAGGGTAAGGGAAGGAGAGACTGGGAGAGGAAGAAATACAAAGAAAGAGAGAGAGAGAGAGAGAGAGAGAGAGAGTCAATAAGGGACAAAGAGATAGTAGACCTCTCTCTCTCTCTCTCTCTCTCATAGACCTCTCCTATCTCTATTTACGTCTTTCCTTCCTTGATCCATCTCTCTATCTCAATCTCACTATAATTCTCTCTCATTCACTGTCTAACCTTCTCTCTCACTCTGTCTCTCTCATTCACCTTGTCTCTCTCTCTCCCATTCTCACTCACTCACTCTGTTTCTTTTACTGTCTCTTTCTCTCCCATTCTCTCTCTTACTCTTATCTCTCTCTCACCCAGTCTGGCTCTCTCTCTCTCTCTCTTGTATCGCGCGACGTGAGACATAAATCAGGGTAGAGAAATATATTACGTCCAAGAGAGCCATATTGCCTCCTCCTCGCTAAGATTCAAAGACTCTTCAATAAATAATAGATATGAAAAATAAATTCCAGCGAAATCAGACGCCCAGCCACCTTGATTTCTACAGTGTCGGAGGCGAGCGGTGAGTGGGCACGGGGTGGCTGTGTCATAGCCCGCCCGGCCAATCCGCTCCCAGCCCCACCTCACCCCAGGCCAATGAGCTCTCTCCCCGCGGATTATTCCACCCAATAGGCGCCCGGTGTAATCCTCCCGGCACTGCTTTCTTGTGCGCCAACGTTTCCCCACCGACAGCAGTCCCGCGGCATCACTAGCCAGGGACCGTACACGCATGTAAAACCAACACCACCGTCCCCTCTATGCCTTAGTATCCCTAGTATAGCAGTGCCATACAGCGTCTATATTATACTACTACTACTACTACTACTACTACTACTACCACCACCACTACTACTACTACCTACTACCACTACCTACCTACCACCATTGTTTACAGACGAGAGTGGTCGGGTCTTCACCACCGTTAAATCATCATCAGGTGAATGTCATATCACCTACCAATACAGGTCGATTACTCTTGCCTGGGTCTCTTACTTCCTCCTTCCTTAATCTTCCTCCTATAATCCTCCTCCTTTCTCCTTTCCCCTCCCTCCTCCTTTCTCCTTTCCCCTCCCTCCTCCTTTCATTATCCCCTCTCCTACCTTCCTCCTTCCCCTTCCCTATTCCCTCCCTCCTCCCTCCCCTCCCTCTATTCCTTCCTTCTTTCCCCCTCTATCTTGACATTGGTCACGCGCGGAGTGGGTCACGCGCGGAGTGGACCCCCCCTCCCTCACATCCCTCCCACTCCCCTCACCTTACCTCACCTCCCTTTACCTGCAATTTGCACCCAATCAGCGCCACTTTACCTGAGCCGACCAGCCAGCTCCCCCGCCCGCCTCTCTGCCTCCTTGAGCAGAAAGATGCCATTTCTGGATCGTGTGACTTGATTGACACTGGACTCCTTAATCTGAATCTTGAATCATGAATCTTGCTTGGCTGTCGGAGAGGCTGACCTGAATTTTGAATCTTCGTCTTAGAGGCTGACCTGAATCTTGAATCTTCGTCTTCGAGGCTGACCTAAGCGTTCTCAAGCTGGAGGTTAAATTGAATCATGAATCTTGCTTGGCTGTCGGAGAGGCTGACCTGAATTTTGAATCTTCGTCTTAGAGGCTGACCTGAATTTTGAATCTTCGTCTTAGAGGCTGACCTGAATCTTGAATCTTCATCTTAAAGGCTGACCAGAATGTTGAATCTTGTCGATGGTGAGATTAACTTGAATCTTGGGATAATATCGGAGAAGTTAACTTGAATCTTGGGATAATATCGGATAAGTTAACTTGAATCTTGGGATAATATCGAAGAAGTTAACTAGAATCTTGGGATAAACTTACAGAGTCTTGAGTGCGAGAGTATTATTTCCACATCACCGGAACACTCACACCCGCAGCTGTCCGCTCTGCCTTGTTAGCGGAAAGGTACAGAACACCACAATACAACTTGGTCAGAGTGCGAGAATAATACAAACTCTTCAAGTGGTGTGCGATAGTTATAAATGTGTTTCAGGTGTGCGAATAGTTATAAATATATTTCACATGTGCGATACTTATATGTTTCAGGTGTGCGATAGTTATAAATATATTTCAGATACGGTGCGGCAGCGTACAGTGTATACTACAAATATATAATATCTCAACTCTGGATAGTCCCCTTCTTTCACACCTTTCCACCTATCAAACTTAAAACTTATTTACATTAAGGAATTGTATTTTTTAAGTGCGACAGTTTTACGAATACTTTTTTTCCTGGGTCATTCGCCAGTCCCACATTCTGTCCGCCCGTCTATCGCCTCGCGCGGAAAGGTCACCCCGATATATGAAGTGACCCACGACATGGAGGTAAGTGCGAAAGGTAATAGTGTTTAAAGTGACTTAAACAGGAAAATTAGTGAGAAAGTTATGGTAATTATTAGATGATATTTAATAGGCTTCCATCGGCTGTAGTTATGGTTGAACAGTAACTAAAATAAACACAACTTCATCGCATTTCAGTAAACATTTCAAACATTTACTGGAACAACGTTTTTAAACTTTGAAACCCACTAACAATTCTAAGGACAAATTCTCACCTTAAAACATCATATTATTGTAGTTTTTGTCTGTATTAAACATTACGCCAAACACTGTTCACATTTAAACATCATTAACATCATGTTGTTTCATGTGCTGTGTTGATACAATGTTTAAATGCGTTTCAACATAGATATTCATTAATGTTTTGTTTACATAGTTTTTGTTTTATAGCCTCTGTGTAGGTGTAAACATAAACACAGTGTTGACTTAAGGTTGGTAATTATAAACAAACCTGACCTGACCTGACCTGACCTGACCTAACCTGACCTGACCTAACCTAACCTAACCTAACCTAACCTGGTGTATGTTTAAAGCAAGAGAGATATAGTTATAATATAAAATCCCCAACACTTTTACTAATACAGAAATACATTATCATACAATATACTGTAGTGTGTAGACTGCATTTACTGTACGGCTCAGAGTGTAATTGTAACATTCACGATACAACTACTGTATTCTGCTGTATTCTTGAGCCTTTACCTCTGGATCAATATATTATACAAATTCTTATCTGTAGTTATATCTCATACTACTAATTCTTATCTGTCAATTTATTTAACAGCGGATAAATTATGTACAGTCGTTCGAATACATGATAATGGATAAATAATAATAATAATAATAATAATAATAATAATAATAATAATAATAATAATAATAATAATAATAATAATAATAATAATAATAATAATAATAATAATAATAATAATAATAATAATAATAATAATAATAATAATAATAATAATAATAATAATAATAATAATAATAATACTTTACTACAGATGTAACCTACTGACTTACACAGACACTGACGGCATTGACGCTACTTAACAAAATATTTCATACTTAATCCTCCCCAAGTTACTTAACAATAGATCTTACACTTAAGTACTTCCACACTTTACTTAACAAAAAATACTTAAATAGAGAAAATTCTTTGCGTGATACTGAGCGAAGAAAAACGTAAGGTAATATAACGAACTGATGAATTAGTGAGGAAATACAAGTGAAATATAACGAAAATCTGACTGAAATATCGTTTTAAAATTACTGAACTGTGATTAAAATATTACCGATGTAAGAGAACAAATGTTGCCCAAGAATTATTGACACTTGAAGTAGTCCTGATACAGTATTATTACATATATTCTTTTAATATTACTGTAATACTGTTGAAATGTTACTGTAACACTGCTGAAATGTTACTGTAACACTGGTGAAATGTTACTGTAATACTGGTGGAATGTAATACTAGTGGAATGTTACTGTAATACTGGTAAAATGTTACTGTAATACTGGTGGACTGTAATACTGGTGGAATGTTACTGTAACACTGCTGAAATGTTACTGTAACACTGCTGAAATGTTACTGTAACACTGCTGAAATGTTACTGTAATACTGGTGGACTGTAATACTAGTGGAATGTTACTGTAATACTGGTAAAATGTTACTGTAACAATAACGTTCAATCACAAAAATCTTATCAACTACAACATTCTATTAAATAATACAAATTATCACTAATAAACTTATAATTTAACCCGACCAATTAATTATTAACTGTTATCATTAATCATGAGAAATTATTAAAAATCTTATAATTGATCTCGACAAATTATCACATCTTGAAAATAATCTAACAAATTATTACAAATCTAATTAGCCCTAAAAAATAATTATTAATCCCTAACAAATTAATAAAAAATTAATAATCTATACCAATTATATATAAAAATTATATTTAATTTCAAGTTAAATTACCAAGAAAATAACAAAATAAAATAAAAATTATCATAGATTGAGATTAAAAAAATCTTGAAGAATTAAAATAAAATCTTACGGTAAAAAACATCTTAAGACGAATTATTACACAAAATTGCATGACAAAAAATTATCGTCAGTAGAATTATTAAAAATATTAAGGTAAAATTTATCGTAAGTCGAATCATTAAACTTGGATAAGTTAGGTTAGGTTAGGTTAGGTTAGGTTAGAATGAGTGAGAAGAGAGTGAGGTAAGATTAGGTTAAGTTAGGTTAGGCTTGACTAGACTAGGATAGGCTCGGTTTAGATTGAGGCTATGTTAGTTTAGGTTAGGTTAAGTTAGACTAGGATAGGCCCGGTTTAGATTAAGGCTATGTTAGTTTAGGTTAGATTAAGTTAGACTAGGATAGGCTCGGTTTAGATTAAGGCTATGTTAGTTTAGGTTAGGTTAACTTAGACTAGGATAGGCTCGGTTTAGATTAAGGCTATGTTAGTTTAGGTTAGGTTAAGTTAGACTAGGATAGGCTCGGTTTAGATTTAGGCTATGTTAGTTTAGGTTAGGTTAAGTTAGACTAGGATAGGCTCGGTTTAGATTAAGACTATGTTAGTTTAGTGAGAAGAGGGTGAGGTAAGACTGCCTGTTGGGGGTAGGTCCTTTACACTGTGGTGACGAAGGAAGTTGTGTTTATGTTGACGGTTGGTGTGTGGGAGACACCACACACACACACACACACACAAAGTGTCGAGGAATACCAACTTTAACCAACACTAGAAAAGTTTAGGTGACAAGTTGTGAAAGTACGACGTTAACCCCTTCACACTACGGGACGCCACTGTATATTTTATATGGTTAAAGCCAGACGATTTTATTCACCACAGAGACCCCCTTACACCCCGAGGACACAAGAGGCTAATAAACTATCTCCCGTAAAGTAGTTCAATAGATATTAATTCCCGTGATGTAAATTCCTGACGAAATATTAATTACAGGCGTGTGTGTGTGTGTGTGTGTGTGTGTGTGTGTGTGTGTGTGTGTGTGTGTGTGTGTGTGTGTGTGTGTGTTAATTCTTACAGCAAGTTAGATAAAAGTCGATCTGGCCGTTGGAGGACGAGTGTTCACGAGGAGGAGGTGAACATGTTACACTTGATCTGCGCTCTCTTAAACTCAATACAAAGACCTATTTCCTTACAAGACTGAAGAGATCGTCATGGATACTGGAAATAAATAAAAATAATGAATAACTGAAATAATGAGAAAAAATTGATATTGAATGAAGATTTATTTTTGTTACTCATAGTAAACTGGTTATTATCAACCATCATGGATCAGACAGTTAATATTGTAGGTCAGTGCTCGTCATCTGAACGTGGATTGACCCCCGACCTCTTTGATCTTTAACCCCTGACTTCTTTGACCTTTCACCCTGACCTGTAAATATGACCCTGGCCATACTATACATTGATATCAACTGAATTACCATGCTAGAAAAAAATGGGGGGGGAGGGAGGAATATAGTGAAGTGTTCTTTTGTGATGACCTGACCAGACCTTTGACCTGGTACGATACATATAGTGACCTTCAACTCAACACCTAGAGTCTGTTAATTTAGTGGACGCCTCAGACAACACAGGTACTGGAGTGGCATATTAAAAGAGTTGTAAAGTAACTAAGTAAATTTACTTGAGTACCGTACTCATTTTTGAGTACAGGTATTTATTTTCAAAAGGTACTCAAATTTTTTTAGTACTTTTACTTCAATACAAATGAAAAAAATCGCTATTCTTTGCATGCCCCAAATAAAAGAATTTTATATATCCAATCACAGGACAGAGGACAAACTTGGAAGCTAACCAATCACATGAGTTCTTTTATATCGTTTCATCTATGTACCCAAGCGACGAACACGGAGTTTAAGCGTCCTAGCCGCCCTTTCCGCCATTTCATTGTTTGTTGCTACGGAGGCAACTTTCATCCAAGCTCCTCAACTGAAGAAGCTTGATAGCAACTTGGCACGCCCACGGGATGGAATGGATGGAATGGATGGAATGGAGCTACTGATGTCTTTCCCGACATTAATTTATTACACCCCGGGGGGGCGACAAGCCTAGTCACAAAACCATGCGGTCAGACACTAATACAGTGGTACTCGTGTCGCAGGACACGGTATGACTTGTGATATGGAGACAATATTGATAGGATTCAAGGATAGTGGGAGTTAGCGTACACGAGTTAAATCTGTATTATTATGAATAAATAGCTGGTGACATACAGTATTGGTTAGTGACTCTCCCTGACGGTCAAGGCAATAGTGTTGAAGGGTGTTAGTGTAGAGACAGTTACAGAGTTTACAGGAAGAGAAGTGTGGGTCATCTCCTGCCTCAGATACTTGCCAGATAGGTCTGTATTCTAACCTAATGCAAGAAGAGACAACATCATGTCTGCGGGCCTAAGTCCACGTCGACGATACTTGGATAAGGAACACAGTGATCATAGTGTTGGATGGATATACTCTCGGCTCGTTCACTATCCCTGCCATGGATTGTGGGGAGAAGAGCGGCTGAACGTATTCTCTTTCAGTAGGTCATGCTGGACTTATATTTAGGCCTAAAAGATTGGAAAGCCATAATTTTGAGAATCAGTTATTGATTAATCTCAATAGAAAGATTTCCCAATAAACATGTGTAATGATATGTCTTTTGTTTTTATCTTTAGTTAACTAGTTTTTTATATAATTTACTGTAAGTATATGTTAATATTTGAAACGATTAGCTAAGGCATCAACTCTATCATGTTGACTGGTGCCTATGTGAGAGGATCCACGGCAGCTTGATCCTGATACCCCCTCAACAAAACACAAAGCTTCTGTCCGGCTTCAGAGACAAGCGGGTGACAATCTGAGTTTAGGTATCAAGAGTAAGTAGTGAAGATAATGAGTCAGTGATGATGAAGCTGACGGTGGCACTGTCTTCAGGGCTGTGAGTATGGCACTGTCTTCAGGGCTGTGAGTATGGCAAATAGCTCAGTTTGTAGAGTGGATGCCCAGTCATTAATTCTAGCTCCTTTCTCTAGTCTATTAATTAACGTCAGGCTGAGATATAATAACAGTCCTCCCACAGACAGTGTCAAGAGAGCCGTCAGTGTAGATGGTCTGTGTGATGTTCTTTTCAGTCTGCAGGTTATGTATGTGTTCAAGAGCTCTCACACTGGCAGTATGATGGAGATAAGGATTATGGGTGGTCAGTCGTTTAGGTGAGTACGTGGGTGTTGTGATGTAGACGGGAATTGTCCGCCAGGGTGGCAAGAAGCGCTGCTGTGTCTCAGCTTTGTACAGATTGTCTAACTCTTGTCCAAACTTCCCCATATGTCTAGCTGTAGTAGTGATGATGATGATGTGTGGTGATGAAGATGGTGATTGTGATGATGATGTGTGGTGATAATGGTGGTGATGTGTGGTGATAATGGTGATGATATGTGGTGATAATGATGATGGTGTGTGATGGTGGTGATGAATTAAAAATTAATACTATGAAGTAACAATGGAGAGGAAGGGTAACCACTGTATCTCCCCTCCTCCCTCCCCTCATATTCCCCCCTCCCCCCTAGGGATTCTACGTTACAGTGCCGTCATCCATAATAACATATAACGTGACACCCCCGACCTAACACGACAGTGGTCCACCCTCCCCTCCATCCCTCGCCCCCCTCTCCAACCCTTAACCTTTACTTTCCCCTCCTCCCCACCACTGCATCCTTCTGCCCTACTCCCCCTCCTCCTCCTTTATCCCATCTCTACCTCACCCTTCTCCCACCTCTCCACTCCCCCCTTCTACCTCACCCCTTCCTCCCCTTCCTTCGCTTTGATCCGTGCTGCTCCCCCCTCCCCTTCACCCCCCTCCCACCTCACCTCCCCTTTTTAATCAAACCCTTCATCTGCTGTTAGTCCCCCCTCCCCCCAATGCTATCAAGGGACCCCGAACTATTTTTGGCGGTCCTGTTGTGTGGCTGGTGCTCTCTCTCTCTCTCTCTCTCTCTCTCTCATCGGATATTCTATATAAAAATATCGCTGTATATATTCAAGAGCAAATTCGTATTATTTGATTTAGAGAGAACATAAACAGGTAACCAGGACAGGTGCTGGAACATGTACAGGTATAAATTCTGTCCACACACACACACACACACACACACACACACACACACACACACACACACACACACACAGATAATACGAAGATAAATATACTGGAAACAAAATCGACATTGTAGTTCATTCTTTACACTCAAAACACTGATTTCGGGACAGATTCTCAAAGGTTCCTCAGTTAAAAAAATAAATAAAACACACCTTCCAGTACAGAATAAAATAATCCGGTAAACAGTTTTGATGTACTGTACACTATCAGATACTGTTATATGTGTACAAGAGTGATCATTACTCATGTACTCACAGATGAAGGTGGTTTGTGTACAGGTGAGGATATACTTCTCTTGCCTCCCTTACCTGTCACACGCAGATAGTGATCAAACTCCAGAGGAAATTACCGTAAATATGAACCTTGACTCAACTTGCGTGTGTCTGAGAATCTGTGGGTTTTTTTTTATCGTAACTTAGGATTATTAGTTAGGATTATTCTCATAATTTCTCTTACGACAACAAATTATTATACAAACGATAATCCACCTCAGTTGATGACGTCACTTAGATTAACTTAACATAGCCCAACCTAACTTAACCTAACCTAACCTAACCTAACCTAACCCAACTATAACCTTCCTGGGTCACTCAACTCTCCATGAAATTAATCTAAACAAAATAAATTTTAAAATCTTAGCCGATGTTAATATTCTTAGCCAGTGTTAACATTCCTCGCCAGTGTTAACATTCCTCGCCAGTGTTAACATTCCTCGCCAGTGTTAACATTCCTCGCCAGTGTTAACATTCCTCACCACTGTTAACATTCCTCACCAGTGTTAACATTCCTCACCAGTGTTAACATTCCTCACCAGTGTTAACATTCCTCACCAGTGTTAACATTCCTCACCAGTGTTAACATTCCTCACCAGTGTTAACATTCCTCACCACTGTTAACATTCCTCACCAGTGTTAACATTCCTCACCAGTGTTAACATTCCTCACCAGTGTTAACATTCCTCACCAGTGTTAACATTCCTCACCAGTGTTAACATTCCTCACCTTCGCCAGTGTTAACATTCCTCGCCAGTGTTAACATTCCTCACCAATGTAAACATTCCTCACCAGTGTTAACATTCCTCACCACTGTTAACATTCCTCACCAGTTAACATTCCTCACCAGTGTTAACATTCCTCACCACTGTTAACATTCCTCACCACTGTTAACATTCCTCACCAGTGTTAACATTCCTCACCAGTGTTAACATTCCTCACCAGTGTTAACATTCCTCACCAGTGTTAACATTCCTCACCAGTGTTAACATTCCTCACCAGTGTTAACATTCCTCACCAGTGTTAACATTCCTCACCAGTGTAAACATTCCTCACCAGTGTTAACATTCCTCACCAGTGTTAACATTCCTCACCAGTGTTAACATTCCTCACCAATGTAAACATTCCTCACCAGTGTTAACATTCCTCGTCAGCATTAATAATACCACCTTAGTTAATTTTAGGTTATTCAGGTTAATCACTTCCTATCACGGTTAATTAGAGGCTGTATAGTACTGTATGTTAACTGTATTACCTTCGCTACAGTACTGTATTGTGTAATGATTCTCCAACACTATTCTCCACCACTACTAACCACCACCTAACTCTAACACTCTACTTTCCAACAACTTTACTTACTCATTATTCTCCCCAACAGTACTTTCCATCACTTTACTCTCCAACACTACTCTTCACCCCTCCAACTCCTCTATTTTACTCTCCACCACTCCACTTCCACCATTCGATTTTCCACTCCACCTCCTCCACTCTACTCTCCACCACTCCACTCTCCACAATTCCACCTCTACTATTCTACTTTCCACCACTCCACCACTCTACTCTCCACCAATCCACCTCCTCCACTCTACAACACTCCACCTCCACCACTTTACTCTCCACCACTCTACTCTTCACCACTCCACCTTCAGCACTATTCTTCATCACTCTACTCTCCATCACTCTACTCTCCACTACTCTACTCTCCATCACTCTACTCTCAACACTACTCTCCAACACTCTACTATCCACCACCAACACTCTACGCTCCACCACCTTACAATGCATCAAGTACTGCACTCAACATATGTTATTCACTACACCGGCTGTTTTATATCCAGGTTATATTATGTGTCACGCAGTATACTCACTGGAACACGTACTTATAATAAGTCAAACATTAAACAAACCACTAACAGAGAAACCTAACCTAACCACACCATTAACATAAATAACCTCACCTAACCAAATCACTCACAGAGAAACTAGTCAAAAAAGTTCTTGGATTTCACCATTTAAAAAACAAAGTGTGTTATCCTTATACATACATATATATATATATATATATATATATATATATATATATATATATATATATATATATATATATATATATATATATATATATATATATATATATATATATATATATATATATATATTTATATATATGAAGCTGTTTTTACATTGTCCAATTTATTTTAAAAAAGTTTCATTTATCTGTTTATCATAAAAAATGTGTTTATTCATTTTTTATTGTACAAAAGCGTTAATTCATTATATATTTATTTATATTAACAAAATATTATTTTTTACTAGCATGACATAATTTATTCATGTATCGAATGAATGATGAAAATAAGTTTGTAATAATTTATTTTTTCATATATTTACTTATGTATCTTCATCATGTGACTAACACACATATGTTCACCAACAATTGAAGTTACTCCCAACACACATACTCACGACCTGTACCGTAAACTATCTTATTACCTTTACCTGTGCACACTTGAGTCAGTAATCCTCACCCTTCCAAAATTTCTACAACTCAGAACAAAGACGATTTACACCCTAAGGCACTATGAAACAAGACAAATTAATAGCAACATTCCGTAAAAAAAATATGTAAAAAAAAATTACACTTGTACTAAAATATTACAGCCATGATATGTAAAAAAGTAAAATTAGTGTTATGATTTACAATGAAAAAGATGAAAATCGTAGCAGTGAAAAAAAAACCCCGTAAAATAGCACAAATCATTTACACCAACTACTCCCAAAACAACAATAACAATAATCCACAAATATGTAAATCAAAACAGATAATTTACACAAGTAACTCACGTAAGAAAGGAGAAACGAAATAATAACTCGAAGAAAAAACTTTAAAATAATAATAATGGTCATTTACACATAGTACAACCCCCCTAAGACACACACACACACACACACACACACACTCAAAACAATAATTCTCAAAACCAAAACAATGAACGTGGACGCGTACATGTAAACACGGGCGGGCAGCTACTGAATGAACTAGACGATGGATCAGTCGGCCAGCCAGCCAGCCAAACGTTATTGTTGTGTTGTGGTTCAGGGCCAGCCAGCCAGCCACAACACTAGTGCCTCGTCACATGGTTTTCTCGCCCCTAAGGAACTGTTCCAGCGCCGCTACGTACGCCAGAGAGCAACAGGGGTAGAGAGGGAGAGGGGGAAGGAGGGAGGAAGTGTGTAGTGGGGGGGTAGGAGAAGGAGAGGAGACAGAGAGAATGTGTCCGTCTGTGTAAGTTACCAGTAATAAGACCGCATCTTTCCACCCTACAACGGTAAAATGAATGTCACCTTCAACACTGTGATAATTCTGTAGCAGGTATTATCAGAGTTCAGTAGTACGTGATTAAAGATTAGTTTGTGAAGAGCGAGGTGTAGGTGGTTGAGGTTGTGTAGCAGGTGGATGAAGTACTGCTCCACTACACCTGTGTTTTAAGGTGTATTTCATCACTATTAAACATTAACAATTTTGTCAACCGAACATTTTTATCATTACTGTACTATTTTTTACAAGTAGTAAATCAGGAAAATTATGAAAGAGGTGAAGCACTGTGTGATGCAGCCAGTACGACACTACACCCCCAGAGAGCACCATTACACTCGCTTGGTGGTGCACACCTGCCAAATTGTCAATTTTAGTCTAATATACCAGTGGACCTCCCATGACAGTGAGACGTGTGGTGGTGGTGGTGGTGAGGTTCACCACACAGTAAACCTCAGTACACAAGGAAGCAGTGTGGCTCATACTGTGCTCGACCACTTTCACTTTTGGTACCCATTCACAGCTGGATGGACTGAGGGTGGCCCGAGTTCGAACTAGCGACCCCTTAGGACAGAAGGTATCCACTCGTCCACCGCACCCAATTTAGCAATGTGATAAAGGCTAAAACTGCAAAAACAAGAAATGCAGCTAAGATATTGGATGTAAAGATTTTAACATTTATCAGTGAAATATTAAAATGATTTACTAAGACGACGACCGACTGTGATGATAAAAATTACTGAGGCGAAGATTTAATGGTTGGGGAAATATCGCAATCAGCAACTATTTCTTTCCTTCACTGCCATGACCAAGACAGTGACAGTATGTGGTGACGAGGGAAGAACGACACCAGAGTTACCGTAGTTCACGACTAGGTTAGGTTAGGTTAGGTTAGATCTGAAGAACACTTGTTCTCCGCTACACCCTCCTCGTGTGAGCACTGAGAGCCACCTATTCCACCCGCCACCATGGTTCAGGTTTATGTGAGTGGAAGGTGAGACGCTGACTGTGGCTCCTCTGATTTTATGGACGAAAATTATCAAGAATAAATAGAAGCGATAAATGGATGCCACAGTCAAGAGGCTTAAACACTGAAGCTGGATAATAATGACACGGGTTTATGTGCTGGTGAAAGGAACAGCTGCCCTCCCCCCCCCACCCCCTACCATTCCGTGACTCAGGAGGACACATCTACCTCAAGACTGCTATAGATCCCAGGTAACAGAGGCCAACATCGTGTCCAGGTGCTACAACATTATGACACCACTACACTCTTACACCCTTTGCTGGACATGAGGGAACACATTTAAATACTTTGTTTACAGTGTACGAACATCACGCCCAGATGAGTGATGAATTTACCACACAGGTTGATTGATATTATTGCCGATAGTGTCACTGTACCACCACTGTACTGGCTATAAGGTTAGTTGAGACATAAAGCTCATGTTGTTACATCTATTCACAGAGGCGTCGTCCCCTTGCCAGAGACTAAAGACACCTGTAGTAGGATGATCTGTACTGATGGAGGTTATATGACACAGTAAAACACACAGTGGCAGGGAGCTCCACACACACACTGGTAAACAAAGGTTCTGTTAGCTGGAATATCAACAACAAAGTGATGAGGCCCCTCCCAGGTGCCCTCGTTGGCTGACGGAGAGAGCGTGGTGGTGGCACTATAGTTTGTCACAACATTGACTCTGGTAGTATCTGTAGAGTAGTGAAAGCGTTGACATATCCCTGAGAATATGTAATGTTGGAAATATTCTGGTTAGGTTATTATTGTGCCCACAGTGCCCGAACACCATACCCAGTCCACAGTGCCCCTACACCACAACCAGCCCACAGTGCCCCTACACCACACCCAGCCCACAGTGCCCCTACACCACACCCAGTCCACAGTGCCCCTACACCACACCCAGCCCACAGTGTCCCATCACCACACACACCCAGCCCACAGTGCCCTACACACAACCAGCCCACAGGTGCCCCTACACCCACACCCGAAGTCCACAGTGCCCCGAACACCAGGCCAGTCACAGTGCCCCTACACCACCCAGCCCACAGTGTCCCATCACCACACCCCATCCTGGTGCCCCTACACCACAACCAGCCCACAGTGCCCTACCACCACACACCCAGTCCACAGTGCCCCTACACCACACCCAGCCCACAGTGTCCCATCACCACACCCAGCCCACAGTGCCCCTACACCACACCCAGCCCACAGTGCCCCTACACCACACCCAGCCCACAGTGTCCCATCACCACACCTCGCCCACAGTGTCCCATCACCACACCCAGCCCACAGTGCCCCACACCATTGGACCCAGTCCACAGTGCCCGAACACCAGACCCAGTCCACAGTGCCCCCACACCACACCCAGTCCACAGTGCTCCCCTACACACCCAGCCCACAGTGTCCCATCACCACACCCAGCCCACAGTGCCCGGAACACCATACCCAGTCCACAGTGCCTGAACACCATACCCAGTCCACAGTGCCCCCACACCACAACCAGCCCACAGTGCCCCCTGCACCACACCCAGCCCACAGTGCCCCCTACACCACACCCAGCCTCCCACAGTGCCCGAACACCAGACCCAGTCCACAGTGCCCCTACACACACCCAGCCCACAGTGTCCCATCACCACACCCAGCCCACAGTGCCCCCACACCACAACCAGCCCACAGTGCCCCCACACACACCCAGCCCACAGTGTCCCACACACCCAGCCCACAGTGCCCCTACACCACAAATCCAGCCTCCACAGCACCCCACACCACACCCAGCCCACAGTGTCCCATCACCACACCCAGCCCACAGTGTCCCTACACCACAACCAGCCCAGCAAGTCCCCACACCACAACCAGCCCACAGTGCCCCTACACTGACCCAGCCCACAGTGTCCCATCACCACACCCAGCCCACAGTGCCCCTACACCACAACCAGCCCACAGTGCCCCCACACCACACCCAGCCCACAGTGTCCCATCACCACACCCAGCCTCCACAGTGTCCCATCACTCACACCCAGCCCACAGTGCCCGAACACCAGAATCTACAGTCCATGTGCCCACACCACACTCCCTGCCCACAGTGTCCCATCACCACACTCCAGCCCACAGTGCCCGAACACCATACTCCAGTCCACAGTGCCCGAACACCAGACCCAGTCCACAGTGCCCCCCACACCACACCCAGCCCACAGTGTCCCATCACCATACCCAGCCCACAGTGCCCGAACACCATACCAGTCCACAGTGCCCACACCACACCCAGCCCACAGTGCCCTGGACACCACACCCAGTCCACAGTGCCCCTACACCACACCCAGCCCACAGTGACCCTACACCACACCCAGCCCACAGTGCCCCTGACACCACACTCCAGCCCACAGTGCCTGAACACCAGACCCAGTCCACAGTGCCCCTACACCACACCCAGCCCACAGTGCCCCCACAATTGGCCACCCAGTCCAGCAGTGCCCTGCACACACACCCAGCCCACAGTGCCCCACACCACACCCAGTCCACAGTGCCCCCACACCACACCCAGCCCACAGTGCCCCGGACACCACACTCCAGCCCACAGTGCCCCGGACACCACACCCAGCCCACAGTGCCCTGACACCAGACTCCAGTCCACAGTGCCCCCACACCACACCCAGTCCACAGTGCCCACACCACACTCCAGCCCACAGTGCCCTGACACCAGACCCAGCCCACAGTGCCCTGACACCAGACCCAGTCCACAGTTCTGCACCACACCCAGTCCACAGTGACCCTACACCAGACCCAGCCCACAGTGACCCCACACCACACCCAGTCCACAGTGCCCCCTACACCACACCCAGCCCACAGACCTGACACCACACTCCAGCCCACAGTGCCTGACACCACACCTAGCCCACAGTGCCCTGACACCATACCCAGCCCACAGTGCCCTCCCTGACACCACACCCAGCCCATACAGTGCCCTGACCAGACCCAGTCCACAGTGCCCCACACCACACCCAGTCCACAGTGCCCCACACCACACCCAGTCCACAGTGACCCCACACCACACCCAGCCCCACAGTGCCCCTACACCACACCCAGTCCACAGTGCCCCTACACCACACCCAGTCCACAGTGCCCCCACACCACACCCAGCCCACAGTGCCTGGACACCAGACCTGCCCACAGTGCCCTACACCACACCCAGCCCACAGTGCCCCTACACCACACCCAGTCCACAGTGCCTGAACACCAGACCCAGCCCACAGTGCCCCTACACCACACCCAGTCCACAGTGCCCCACACCACACCCAGCCCCACAGTGCCCCCACACCACACCCAGTCCACAGTGCCCCCACACCACACCCAGCCCACAGTGCCCCCACACCACACCCAGCCCCTCCACAGTGCCCTGACACCAGACCCAGCCCACAGTGCCCCCACACCACACCCAGTCCACAGTGCCCCCACACCACACCCAGTCCACAGTGCCCCACACCCACACCCAGCCCACAGTGCCCCCACATTCACACCCAGTCCACACAGTGACCCTACACCAGACCCAGCCCACAGTGCCCCTACACCACACCCAGCCCACAGTGCCCTGACACCAGACCCAGTCCACAGTGACCCCACCAGACCCAGCCCACAGTGACCCACACTGCCACCCCAGTCCACACAGTGCCCCCACACCACACCCAGCCCACAGTGCCCCTACACCACACCCAGTCCACAGTGACCACACCACACCCAGCCCACAGTGCCAGACACCACACTCCAGCCCACAGTGCCTGACACCACCCAAGCCTACAGTGCCCTGACACCAGACCCAGTCCACAGTGCCCCCACACCACACCCAGTCCACAGTGCCCCTACACCACACCTTAGTCCACAGTGCCTGAACACCAGACCCAGCCCACAGTGCCCTGACACACTTGGCCACCCAGCCCACAGTGCCTGAACACCACACTCCAGCCCACAGTGCCCCTGACACTACACCCAGCCCACAGTGCCCTGACACCAGACTCCAGTCCACAGTGACCCCACAATTAGACCCAGCCCATGCACCCCACACCACACACCCAGTCCACAGTGCCCCCACACCACACCCAGCCCACAGTGACCTGACACCACACCCAGCCCACAGTGCCCCCAAGGGCCCCACACTCCAGTCCACAGTGCCCGAACACCAGACCCAGCCCACAGTGCCCCGACACCACACACCCAGTCCACAGTGCCCGAACACCAGACCCAGTCCAGTGCCCCTACACCACACCCAGGTCCACAGTGCCCGAACACCACCCAGTCCACAGTGCCTGGAACACCAGACTCCAGCCCACAGTGCCCGAACACCAGACCCAGTCCACAGTGCCTGAACACCAGACCCAGTCCACAGTGCCTGAACACCACACCCAGTCCACAGTGCCCGAACACCAGACCTTAGTTCACAGTGCCTGAACACCAGACCCAGTCCACAGTGCCCGAACACCACACCCAGTCCACAGTGACCCCACACCACACCCTGCCCACAGTGCCCCACACCACACCCAGTCCACAGTGACCCCACACCACACCCACCCTCCACAGTGACCCCTACACCACACCCAGCCCACAGTGCCCCTGCACACCACACCCAGTCCACAGTGCCTGAACACCAGACCCAGCCCACAGTGCCTGAACACCAGACCCAGTCCACAGCGTGCCCCTACACCACACCTGCTAGTCCACAGTGCCCCTACACCACACCCAGCCCACAGTGCCCCCACACCACACCCAGTCCACAGTGAGACCACACCACACCCAGCCCACAGTGACCTTTACACCACACCCAGTCCACAGTGCCCCTGACACCACACCCAGTCCACAGTGCCCCACACCACACCTCCAGCCCACAGTGACCCCACCACACCCAGCCCACAGTGCCCCCACATCTGACACTCCAGTCCACAGTGACCCCCCACACCACACCCAGCCCACAGTGACCCCACACCACACCCAGCCCACAGTGCCCCCACACCACACCCAGTCCACAGTGCCCCTGACACCACACCCAGTCCACAGTGCCCCTACACCACACCCAGCCCACAGTGCCCCCACACCACAACCAGTCCACAGTGCCCCCACACACCACACCCAGCCCACAGTGCCCCCACACCACACCCAGCCCACAGCCCCACACCACACCCAGTCCACAGTGCCCTGACACCACACCCAAACCATGCCCCTACACACACCCAGTCCACAGTGACCCCTACACCACACCCAGCCCACAGGTGACCCCTACACCACACTCCAGTCCACAGTGCCCTGACACCACACCCAGTCCATGTGCCCCCACACCACACCCAGTCCACAGCACCCCACACCACACCCAGCCCACAGTGCTCCCTACACCACACCCAGTCCACAGGTGCCCCTGCACACCACACCCAGCCCACAGCACCCCACACCACCCAGCCTGGCGTGCCCTGGACACCACACCCAGCCTTGGCTGAAAAGCCCCTTACACCACACCCAGTCCACACAGTGCCTGACACCACACCCAGCCCACAGTGCCCCCACACCACACCCAGCCCACAGTGCCCTGACACCACACCCAGTCCACAGTGCCCCCACACCACACCCAGCCCACAGTGCCCTGGACACCACACCCAGCTCACAGTGCCCCCACACCACACCCAGCCCACACAGCATTCCACACCATGGCCCAGCCCACAGTGCCCCGGACAACTACACTCCAGCCCACAGTGCCTGAACACCAGACCTAGTCCACAGTGCCCCCACACCACACCCAGCCCACAGTGCCCCTACACCACACCCAGTCCACAGTGCCCCCACACCACACCCAGTCCACAGTGCCCCCACACCACACCCAGCCCACAGTGCCCTGGACACCACACCCAGCCCACAGTGCCCCGACACCCCAGCACCCAGCCCACAGTGCCCCTGACACCAGACCCAGTCCACAGTGACCCCACACCAGACCCACAGCCCACAGTGACCCCACACCACACCCAGCCCACAGTGCCCCTGACACCACACCCAGTCCACAGTGCCTGAACACCAGACCCAGCCCACAGTGACCTGACACCACACCCAGCCCACAGTGCCCCTGACACCACCATTCCAGTCCAAGGTGCCCGAAACACCAGACCCAGTCCACAGTGCCCTCTGACACCACACCCAGCCCACAGTGCCCCTACACCCCACACACCCAGCCCACAGTGCCCCCACACCACAACCAGTCCACAGTGCCCCACACCACCCAGCCCCACAGTGCGCCAACACCACACCCAGTCCACAGTGCCCCCTACACCACACCCAGTCCACAGTGCCCCCACACCACACCCAGCCCACAGTGCCCCTACACCACACCCAGTCCACAGTGCCTGAACACCAGACCCAGTCCACACAGTGCCCCCACCACACCCAGCCCACAGTGCCCCCACACCACACCCAGCCCACAGTGCCCCTACACCACACCCAGTCCACAGTGCCCCCACACCACACCCAGCCCCACAGTGCCCCACACCACCCAGCCCACAGTGCCCTACACCACAAATCCAGTCCACAGTGCCCCACACCACACCTACTCCACAGTGCCCCCACACCACACCCAGCCCACAGTGCCAACACTCACACCCAGTCCACAGTGCCCCCACACCACACCCAGCCCACAGTGCCCCAACACCCACCCAGTCCACAGTGCACCCACACCACACCCAGTCCACAGTGCCCCCACACCACACACCCAGTCCACAGTGCCCCCACACCACACCCAGCCCAGCAACCCCACCACACCCAGCCCACAGTGCCCCCACACCACACCCAGCC